>NC_064638.1:299887940-300190970 GCF_023864345.2 Schistocerca serialis cubense
TGTAGATGGAACACGCCTTGGCGGAGAAGGAGAGGAACTGAGTTTCTTTGTAGCCTTCTTGGAAGTATGATGTTTAGATGAAGGAGGAACCGAGGGTTGTGAAGTTGCGGTACGTAAAAACTCTTCACGATTGTGCTCTTTTTTCGAAGTCTTTGTGTCTGACTTTTGGGCTCGAGATTTAGCAGAACTCGACGAAGGGCGAGCCAGAGAGTGGGCAGGCGAAAGTGGTGAGGTGGAACGGGCGATCATTGCGCTGGCCGATCTGACGACCGTGGTACTAAAGGTGAGGTCGCAAGTCTGCGTGGCCGCCTCCTTTGTTGGCCGAGGAGGAGCCAGGACAGTGCTGTATTTTCCTGTCTGAGGCACGGTGGGCTATCGGCTGGCGAATAATTTTCGAGCAGCAAAGGTCGACACCTTTTCCTTTACTCTAATTTCCTGGATGAGCTTTTCGTCCTTAAAAACGGGACAATCTCAAGAGGAAGCAGCGTGGTCACCCATACAGTTGATGCAGCGAGGGGATGGAGGTGGACAAGCTCCCTCATGGGCATCCTTGCCAAACGTAACACATTTGGCCGGATTGGAACAGGACTGGCTGGTGTGAGTGAACCGCTGACACCGATAGCAACGCATAGGGTTTGGGACGTAAGGGCGAACGGAAATTATCTCTTAGCCTGCTTTGATTTTCGATGGGAGTTGAACTTTGTCAAATGTCAAGAAGACAGTGCGGGTTGGAATGATGTTCGTGTCAACCCTTTTCATAACCCTATAAACAGCCGTTACGCCCTGGTCAGACAGGTAGTGCTGAATTTCTTCGTCAGACAATCCATCGAGGGAGCGTGTATAAACGACTCCACGTGAGGAATTTAAAGTACAGTGCGGTTCCACCCGGACAGGGAAGGTGTGTAGTAGTGAGGTACGCAGCAATTTTGGTGCCTGGAGGGCACTGACTGTTTCTAACAACAGGGTGCCATTCCGTAATCTGGAACAAGACTTTACAGAACCTGCAATTGCGTCGACACTTTTCTGAATAATGAAAGGGTTGACCGTGGAGAAGTCGTGACCTTCGTCAGACCGAGAAACAACAAGGAACTGTGGCAACGATGGAAGAACTGTCTGTAGCTGAGACTCAGTGAACATACGCTTGTGAGCAGACATAGTAGAAGGTGAGGAAACCATTGCAGAAGAATCCCCCATGATTACCGGCGTCTCCGATGGCGCGCTCCTCCCTTGTGGGGGCCCTCTCTGACGGCACTCCCGCCTTAGGTGATTGTTCACACCTCAGGTCACACCTCCCGACAAACGGACAGAGGGACCAATCGGCACTTTCGGAAGGTATCAGCTCGGGTAATCACCCCTCCCTCGGCCTGGCCGTTACCAGGGGGTACGTACGTGTCCTACCTGTCTACCCGGGCGGGGAATTACGCGTTACCCCGTCACCGGCTATGCATGGAAGTGCGTGGGTCGGCCTTCAGACACGCACAGGGAGGAAAAAAGAGAAAGGGAAAGGAAAGAAGAGGGGTCTCAAACGCCGCAGTGGAGAAAAGGGCAAAGAGAAGAGGGAAGGAAAAGAGAAGGACAGAGGAAGGACGAAGACTTGCAAGTGTAGAAAGCAAGGAATTTGTAACAGTTTCGAGCGTCCGTCTCTGGAGGTAGGCACAAACCATACTCCCAGAGGCGGAGAAAGGGAAGGAAAGAGCCAGAGGTGAGGGGGGGGGGGGCGAAGATGGGGGACGAGGAAGGATGCGGAAAGGGAGGGTATGCAGCCCGAAAAGGAAGGAGGGCCACATTAGCTCGGGGTCCTGCACTCGCTACACACGTATCCACAAAAGAGTTGTGGACCCCCTGGGGGTGTAAATTGAAATGAATGGTTGTTAAAAGTTACTTTTTATGAGGAAGATTATTATTACGAGAGTTTTAAAACATTTACATGTGACTTGAGATAACATTACTACATATGCGTGAGGCTGCTTTTTACCTTATACAATAATACTCAGGCTCCGGCATCGCTGCACCGCGACCGGGCCAACCAACACGATACACCATACCAGACCAGAGCAGACTCCAGACTAGCAACAACTTACTGCTACAGCTACACAGTTCCTACTGCAGTCAACACCGCTCTCTGGTCAGAGATTCTCTTATACCTTGCCTATTGCAGGCAGCGCATGAGCAATACATCGAAATTACATCTGCTTGGACCTCTTACATAACCCTCCACTGGTGGGGGGGGGCAAAAATTTGACAGTGATGGTGAGTCAATTGGACTTGCCATGAGCAACAAATTTTTCTAAAATCTACTTAATTAACTAAGTTTACAGACACACAGTATATACATATATATAAGTGCAGAACATGAAATGAAATAAGAGTGCACATGCACTGAGTACAGAACATATCAAGAAATGACCAAATGTATACGCAATGAGTACAAAACATATTAACAAATGACATAAAGTGCACACGCACTGTATATATTTTTTACCATTTTACAAGAACTAGGATACGCAATGAGTATAAAACATATTAACAAATGACATAAAGTGCACACGCACTGTATATATTTTTTACCATTTTACAAGAACTAGGAAAGGAAAGGGAAGGATTGCATCATGGTTGTAACACTGTAGGTTGCACGTAGCTGCACTGAAAGTCCATATCTTTCTACAGAAGCACAACACCGAGTGAGACAATCTGAAGTTCTCTTCCCAGAAGTATTAATCAGTGTTGCCAAGACAATGAAATGTTGTATTAATATTCATTGTCATCTCTTTGGTAGTACATTAGGTACACCAAACAGTGGGACCATAATAACATCTCCATCGTTCAAGGTGGTGGACAGCATGATATGTCAACACCACACTCTTGTAAGGTACACCAACGTAGAATTAGTGCAAAAACCAAATATAGTGCTCCATGATCATGAGGATAGACAGGACAAACGGATGTTGCGGTAATTTCTGGTAATTAGGTCAGAAAGTGAAGGACATTAAGTCTTATGCTAGTCGTCATAGAGAATTACAGTAGTCTATTAACCGATTTGAGTAATTGTTGGCACTCATTGCCTAGTTACTAAACAATTCTGTACTATGTATGTAGTATTACAGAACATGGTTCATAAGTCATCTGATTACACTAAATATTGGCACTCATTGGCCAGTTACAGACCATTTTCATGCATTATTCAGAAATGATCATTCAAAACAAGAATTAATTAATGGTATAGCATTAACATAACTCATCTAGTTATAGTAATCATTGGCACTCATTGGCCAGTTACTAAACCATTTTTATGCATTATTCAGAAGTCATCATTCAAAACAAGAGTTAATTAATGCCATAGCATTTATAGAGTATAACAAAAATATTATTTACAGAAATTATTGGCATAGCATTTATGCATTATTACGAAACATCATTCAGTATTACTCAGAACTCATCATTCAAGTGACATAGGACATATTTAAAATGTAACACACTGTAACTATTACTCAAGATCTCAAGTACTCAATATGTATGTACTCTAGCTGTCCTTTCCAAAACATTCAGTCATTATACCATGCGACATAAGACATACTGTCAAAACAAACTGCAACAAATACTTAAATAACTACATAGCATATCTTAACTAATAGTAAATATATAAACTTCATCATCATCCTCATCTGCAAAGAAAAACTTCATTATTCATATTACCATAACTTCATTACTATCATCACCTGCAAAGGAAAACCTCATTATTCATATTAACATATTCTTCATATAACTATTCATCATCATTCATTATCATCTGCAAAAAAGACACTTCATTATTCATATTACCTTTTACTTCACACAACTATTCATAGTATAGAGTTTCTTATTTCTAGCATATTTCATCACTAAAACTAAGATGTGTAGTTCTGTCTGACAGCCTGCATCAATCGCCTCGTATTCTGAAAGAAAAATAATTAGTTAAGACTTCTATCATACGATGTGTATAGTATATTCTTGTTAATGCTTGTTAATTCTGATCCATTTACTCTTCATCACAAGGTATTCCATTTTCTTTCGTTCATTCCGAAGGTCAAATTCCCATTTCATAGTAATCCACTGTGGTTTGTTTAAGTTATTTCTTTTACACGTTATTGCTTTCTGAAAATGATGAAAAAGGATTAATATCTTGCATTTAAATCATATACCCATTAAATAAAAGCTTGTTTCTAGTGATATAATTAAGCATACAGCATAGCATGACAGAAAACGTATTATGTCAAAAACATAGAGAGTGTTCAAGTGCAAAAAATGAACACAGAGTATCATAATGTAGTAGCAAAAAAAATGTAAAATAGTCACGATGTTGAGATATCACAAGGCAAAATGTCAAAGTCAACTGGTGTTTGTTATATCTTAAAGACTTCGTAGTGCATACAAACAAAACAGGAAAACAATCATACATACACGAAAAATGGAAAATGTGCACGGTCTGATATATAACGACAAGAAAAGCGACCTGCTAACTTTACCTTGCCAGGCACTTGCCAAGAAAAAATATGGTAATCATCAGTAATTGTTCATATAAATATAATTGCATAAGTGGTCACATAAAAATCAGAAAATGGCATTACACTGTGATAAATCATAAAGTATGTTCATTCAATAAAAGGCTTAATATTGGAGACATGGTGATTGCCTTTACTTTTTCTGGTTCTCAGAGTTTCGACGTGTACTACATTGGGGTGAGGAATGCTGCGAATTCTGTATGGGCCTGCGTATAGAAGCTCAAATTTACTGCATCTACTCTTTCCTCTGTTGGATAAATAATTTGTGCGTACTAATATCTTCTGTCCAATGTGAAAGTCACGGCGTGTACAAACTTGTTTTTGCTGTCTTCTCCGGCGCTCTGCGGCACGTTTGATGTTGTTGAGTGCAATGTCAATTATTTCATGGTGGCGTAGTCGACGAGATTTAGGAAAGGATACTAATTCTTTAATTTTGTTAGGTTGTTCAACATTTTTCAGTATAACAGTCGGAGATAGCATAGTAGATTCATTTGGTATTGCGTTAATTACATCCTGGAATGACAGTATGTGTGTATCCCAATCAATATTTTCTTTATGGCAGTATATTCTACATAGTTTACCAATTTCTTTCATTAGTCGTTCAGAAGGGTTCGAAGAAGCGTGATACTTGGATATATAAATCGGAGAAATGTTTCTTGTTCGTAACATACGTGTCCATTCAGCAGATCGAAACTGTGGTCCATTGTCGGAAATTACTTTCAAGACATGTCCTACATGAAGTAGAAAATGTTTAACAAATGCTTTCGAAATAGTTTTAGCAGTAGCTTTGCGTAACGGTGTGAAGGTTACGAATTTCGAAGTGAGTTCAACCGCGACAAAGATGTAGCAAAAACCTCTATTAATTCTGGGAAGCGGACCAAAAATGTCTACAGCGGCCATGTGTCTCAATTTAACAGGTACAGTGGGATGTAATGGATGAATATGTGAAGTCGTGTGACTTAGCTTTCTGGCAGATTTTACATGACGCCAAAACTCGTCGAATACGTTTCTCCATGTTGGCAAAATAACAGTTCTTTCTCAGTATAAGAAAACATTTTCTGGCTCCGTAATGTGCGTAACTTAAATGAGTATACCAAATTAATTTGTTAACAAGTTCGTCAGGAGTACATAGTAACCAATTGTTGCTGTCAGGGTGAGAGCGGCGAAACAGAATATTTTTGCGTACTTTGTAATGGTTTCTAATGGTAACATTATTCCTATCTTGCCAAAGGTGTTTAATTTCTTTCCATACGTTGTCTTTACTCTGCTCTTGTGCTATGTCTCGTAATGACGACGAAATGAAATTTTCAAATGCAACTTGTTGAATATACATGACGCTGAAATTTGCTTGGCAGAAGTTGGTCGTGATGTCTTGCTGATTGTTGCTGAGAGAACGGGATATTGCGTCTACTACAATATTTTGTGTACCGAGAATGTGAACAATTGTAAAATTAAATTCCTGTAAATAAAGTTTCCATCTGCTTAACCTGTCGTGTGTAAATTTTGCGGAAAGTAAAAACTGTATAGCTTTATGATCTGTGTAAACGGTAGTGTGTCTTCCATAAAGAAAGTGCCTAAATCTCGTAAATGCCTATACAACACATAATGTTTCAAGTTCTGTAACAGAATAATTGCGTTCAGCAGGTGACAGAATGGGACTCGCAAAGGCGATATTTTTAATTACTGTAGTACCGTCTTCTTCAATTTCCTGAAAAATGTGTACGCCTAAAGCGGTGTTAGAACTGTCGGTGGCAATGGAAAAATTTCTAGTAAGATCTGGATGTGATAAAAGTGGTGCTTTCAACAAAGCTTGTTTCAGATTGACAAATTCAGACTGCGCTTGGCTATCTCAGGACCAAATAGTGTTTTTACCCGTCAATTGACATAATCTAGGGGTGTCTAAAGCAGAGTAATGAATAAATTTACGAAAAAAGTTAATTAAACCCAAAAAGCTGCGTAGTTGTTTCTTCGTCGTAGGTACAGTAATGTCACGTAAAGCTTGAAGTGTTTCCGGGTCAGGCGCAATGCCTTCTGCTGAAATTACATGTCCAAGAAATTTTATAGAAGTTTTGCCAAAGTGCGATTTACTGAGATTAACTGTGAGTCCTTGTGCACGAAAAGTTTGTAACAGTTGTTCAAGAATCAAATTGTGTTCAGACCAGTTAGCTTCTGCAATAAGAATGTCGTCTACATACGTTGTGATTCTGTCTTTAAGTTCTGTCGGAAGTATAGTATTTAAACCGCGAATAAATGCTGCTGAAGAAATAGTTAAACCGAACGGTAGTTTACAAAACTGGTAACAGTCACCAAAACAAAGAAAAGCTGTGTACTTTCTGCAGTTCGGACGGAGCTGGATTTGCCAAAATCCCGATTTCAAATCTAATGTGGAATAAATAGCAGTACCATGAAATTTCTGTAGAAGTTCTTCTAGTGTCTGTGGGCGATCTGTTTCATTAATAATAATGTCATTGATGAGGCCCGACTCAAGTACGAGGCGAAATGAACCCTCCTTTTTCTTAACAATATGGAGCGGGTTTATGTACGGACTAACTGCCGATTCAATAATTCCTTGGTCAAGCATAGCTTGCAATTCTTTCTTAACTGGTTCTGTGTGAATATAAGGAATGGGATAATGTTTGGCTTTAAATGTGTCGTGCTGTTTAACTTGAAATTCATACATAAATCCGGACATAGTACCAGGGACGTTGTCAAAAACTGGAGCTTGCTGTAAAAGAATTTTGCGTAGCTCTGAACGTTCGTCGTCTGTATTTGCACTGCTCTGATTAATTTTATCAGAAATCATCTGTATAACGTCATAGTCTGCTTCGTCTGGAGTATTATAGTTGTGTACGTACGTATCTGTGAACAATGTGGAATGACAGTCCGTGTTACGTGATGCAGAAATGACCTCTGTCCGATTAATTGTTTGTTCTTCTGCAGATAAAGAGTGCTGAAATTCTAATGCCAGTTGTACATTCTCATCCTTTAACATTAAATAGGAATTTTAAAAGTCAATAATTGCTTCGTGTTGTACCAGAAAATTCGTACCTAAAATAACGTCTGTTGTCAATAAGGTAACAATCTAAAAATTTGAGTGAAATGTATGACCTGCAATACAAAATGATAAGTGTGTCTGTAATTTTACGTCTACTCCTTTACCAGATACTGCTCCTTTTTCTTTAGTTTTGCCTAACGGTAATGTAGGATAGGTATTCTCTTTGTTGCATTCGTTGAAAGTTTCTTCATTTATGACTGACATAGGTGATCCAGAATCGATTACTGCTGAAAATTTGGATGATCCAATCTTTACTTCAGTGACAGGGTGGGAAATGGTTTTTTTGAATAACTGGTTTTTCCTGCAAAAGAGTGTTTCAGATGTCGTCAAAAGTAATAACATTTTCGTGAACAAGGTTCTATGTGTCAAAAGTACTGCTTGCGTTGCTGGAAGATGCAACCTGTACTGTATCTAGTCAAATTCTATATGACGTGCTATTATTTGCGGGAGGATGCTGTGGCATTTCGACTATTTGTATTGTCCTGTTATTTCGTCCTGACGCATTAGGTTCGGAATGATACCGACTGTCTGATTCATTCATGATAATCTGTTGTTGCGGATGATTTTGCTGCTGGTAAGACCGACTGTTATTAAACGCACGCTGAAAATTGTGCTCATTACTTTTACGTCTGTCATGATAGTCATTTCTAGACGGTGCACTCCGATATGAGTTGAAATAGTGTGTTTTCTGTACGTACTGATTTCCTTGTTGCTGTGCGATACTATTTGGCGGAGCCGACGCTATAAGTGTATGCGACGAAACATTAAAGCTTGGTTGACCTTGCACATTACATTGTTGGTTAGGTATGCTAACCGGCTCTATTTTTAGTAAATTTCAGTGAGAATTAGCAAAGCAAATGATCTGCCTAGAAATTAACGTGCAATTTAATGCAAATGAAAACGAAATGAGCTTAGCCGTGACTCAGTGTCCAGTACCCACCTTCTTCATACTTCGAAACCACTCCTAACCTATACCACTGCTTGTGAATACTCAATGTCTAAGACTGCGAGGCGGGATACAAAACACGACTTTACTCACCTGAAACGGTAAGACAGAAATAAGCGTACTAAATGATTTGGAAGGATTCTACCACGCGTGTCGTACAACATATTCAATATTATTTTTCTACATCAAGCAAGTAATTTCATCAGAGCAATATTCTACTTCAAATACGGCTCCAGAGTCAGACACATCTCAACACTTAAAGGCTCTGAACAATGACTCTGTCCAGTGCTGTGCTACAGTAGTAAGAAGAAGAATGAATAGTAAGTTGCTGACTACCTTTCGAAAACGGAAGCACGTGGCACCCTCTAGCGCCTAAGACACGCGATGGCGGATGGCCAACGCTCACCAAAGAAAAACATTCCGATGCAGTAGTTAAGTAAAGGTTTTACGAAGGTATCAGAATCGTTGTTGGGAAAAACCTCTATTGGTACCAAAATGTGGTTCCTGTTGCTTATAATTTTGACAATACTGATGATTAAAAATTTTGTCACTTATTAAAATTACGCTGGTAGTTCTTGTCATTTCAAGAGTGTCTAATGAAAACTGTCACTTTCGGTAAAACTTGTCATATCAGGTTTTCTTTACTCATCCTTAATCCTAGATAGATCGATAGTAGAAGAGCTGTTTTGATAGATATAAAGGATAGTAGAAGAGAAGGCAGCAGTGCAGAAAACTAAAGATGAAATAGCACTACTACGGCTCGGGGCCCTGTGCACTCTATGGCACATATTCATCGAAGTGTAATGAATCCCCTGAGGTCAATTACGCGCTGCAAATAAATTTTAGTTTCTGCTTTACAGGCAATGTCGGTGAAAATTCAAAAATAAATTGTCGTATCCAGTCCAATTCTAGTTTCTGTATTACAGGCCAAGCTGATGAAAGTGCGAAAGAAAATTGTTGTATCCAGTCCACAGCGTGCATCTGTGTTCTGTCATTATTAAATACCTTAAATTTCCTAACAGATAGAAAGTGTTTGTAATAAAAATTTTTGTCTCTGAATGTCTGAACAGGTTCAGGATTGTATGCTAGTCTGTTTGTCTGTGACTGTTCGGAATCTATGTCACGTACTCTCTGTAAATTACCTAAATTATACAGGGCTGTGTGAGTGTGAGAAATGTTCGGAATGTGGCGTATGCTGTGCCGTGTTAGAGGCTGAAACATTTTTCATCTCTGTCACTTCTTGCTGTAAAGTTGACAATTTTCTACGTAATGTATTATTGGACGAACCTATCTCACTGATTGCCTGCTGTAAATTTTGGAATTCGGGTGTTTGATTAAGCAGACTGGTGAAGTATCGTCTGATTTGGTGTCATTATTACTTTGGATAACATCAACACGACTGGCCAATTCATCATATTTTTCAGTCAGTGCTTTTACCTGATCATCGTTTTTAGTATCACAAGCATTAATTTGTTTTTGTATTTTACGTGTGGTTTTGTTCAATTTCTTAACGTCTGCTTTGATGGCATCGGGATCCTGTATTAGTTCCAACTTTTCAAGTCTGTTGGTCATTGTCTGAAAGCCTAATGTGTGTGTGTCTGTTTTTGTTTTAAGATCGGAGATTTCACCATGCAATTCGGTGTTCAACTGTTTGATAGTATTAATTTTGTCTGATACTGTAGCAATATTGTTGTCTACGTATGTTTTTGCTTTCGTAAACAATTTACGCTTAACTTCTTGTCTTTTTGCAGTAATTGTTTCCATGACTTGTTGCTTAACTTTATTCTGTTACTGTATAAATTTACTGAAACGCGTTTCACTGTTGTGTAGGTGGTGATTAAAACGTTCGTCAATTTGGCTGTTCTGTTGGTCAAATTTCGCGTCTACTTTCGCATCCAGCGTGCGTGAAAGCTCTGCTGACATTAATTTAAACTCGTCACGTAACGGTGTTGCGTTTTCAGAGCATAGTTTAGCGACTGCGCTAATTTTATCTCTAAGTAATTTAGTTGTGGCTGCATGTGTATTACTCAATTTTTGAGCCACAGATGTAATTTCTTCACTACTGTTCCTAGCACAAGCCTTAATTTCCTCACGTAATTGTTCTTTAGTATCATGACATTGCGCGGCAACGGCTGTAATCTGTTCACTAAGTTGTTTGAAACTGTTGTCTTGTTTATCATTTAACTATTTGGAATTGCTGTCCAGTTTTTCATTAAGTTGTTTGTAATTGTTGTCTTGTTGTTTCTTCGACTGTTTGAAATTTTCATTAAGTTGTTGTTTGAAATTTTCATTAAGTTGTAGCAATAATGCTATAACTTGATCCATGCCAATATTACCTACTCTATTCTCTGTGTTGTTTAATAGCGTACCTGCAATTGTCACGTTTTGTGTAACCATTTGGTCAATCTCTGATTCTTGAAAAGGTTCGCCAATTGGAAGTGCACTGTGGGTCATTACCTCGGAATCAAATAAATTTGACGTATTTTGACTACATTGCTCATCTTCGTGAGAAAAATTTATCTGTTCACTATGCAAATTTTGCAAACCGGGTGTGTCAAACTGGGCAGCGTTCATTGTATCGGAACGTGCCGCGTCATCAATTGTTACATTTACTGTGGACATAATTGAATTTGTTTGTTCATCATTAGGATCAAAATCATTACCAGTGATCGGTAGGCACTGATTACCTGTAATTAGACGATTGTCACTATTACACTGAGTGTCGCAAGTATTATGGGTCAAATTATTCGAGTCGGCTATTTCGCTCATTGCACATTGCAATGTACTGTTAACAGTTTTTCGCGGCATTTTTCACAAATCAAAATTAAGCACAAAATGAAACAAAGACAAAGCGAAATGGAACAAACAATTACAACAAAGAGCAATAAATTGCCGATGATCTGTGAAAGGAAGAGTGACAAATTAGTAAATGCGTTGCGCCAGATGCAAACTACATTTAAGTAAATAAGAGCAGGTATATTACTACTTCTCAGAGATTCACAAAAAAATACGATCCTGGCCGGTTGTCGCCAAGTGTAACCTCCACACAAAATATATTAAATTAAATAATATGAATAATCTTCCCCACCAAAATTCGTTCCCATTTAGTGAACCTCAAAATAGAATTCTTTCTCATTTGTAACCTCCCTACAAAATTCTTTTCACATTAACCTCCACACAAAATTCTTTCTGATTTAATCTAAGCTCAAAATTCATTCACATTTAGCGTAACCTCAAAACAGAAAAATTCCTAAACCTCTCAACAGTAAAAATTATAATTATGTCGCTCACATTGAGTGTAACGTCCCAATAAAAAAAAAATTAAGTAACCTGGTAATAAAACAATGTAACTAACCTCTCAATTAAATTGTCGCTAACTTATGACTTTTCAATAATTCACTATGAATTTAACTTGGTAAATTTTGGACGACAGCAGTGCTGCGTCAGGACCCTGAAAGATCATTCTGAATAAAAAAAGAAAAAAATTGTTACCCCAATAAAGTCGCCGGATATATCTGCTCTTACAATAAATTTTTCCGGCACAGCTCTTTGCAATGCTGGCCGACCTATCTGTCATTTATGAAAGGAAGCAACTGATTTTTCTATTGCAATAATCGGGATGATCATGGATGGGATAAATTAGTAAATTCTTTAAATTGAAATGAATGGTTGTTAAAAGTTACTTTTTAAGAGGAAGATTATTATTACGAGAATTTTAAAACATTTACATGCGACTTGAGATAACATTACTACATATGCGCGACGCTGCTTTTTACCTTATACAATATTACTCAGGCTCCAGTATCGCTGCACCGCGACCGGGCCAGCCAACACGATACACCAGACCAGACCAGAGCAGACTCCAGACTAGCAACAACTTACTGCTACAGCTACACAGTTGCTACTGCAGTCAACACCGCTCTCTGGTTAGAGATTCTCTTATACCTTGCCTATTGCAGGCAGCGCATGAGCAATACATCGAAATTACATCTGCTCGGACCTCTTACATGCTTCAGTAATCTACATGAGAAAATTACATTTACTGTAGAATATGAACAAGACTAAATCATCAACTACTTAGACCTAAATATTACAAGAAATAAAAAGACAAGCACATTCACAAATGTAGGAAAAATATAATGACTGACACAACAGTCCCTGCAACCTCATGTCATGTAGAGATCCATAAGATGGAGCCTACATACGAATGCTACATAGGGCAATTAAAACACCTTGGAACCAGGAAAACATGCAACAAAAAATATACTGAAACAGATTGCAGTTGCCATTGCTCCCATGGTTGACACAGTACTAGACAAAGTGAAGAAAGACCTGAACACAAAGTGCACCACAGAATAAAAAGACAAAACAAATACATATCTAGCATTCCAGACATTGGCAATACATCTCAAAAAATTGCAAATATTTTCAAAAACACCAAGTAAAAGTTGCGTTTTCTACGTCAAACTACAACAAAAAGTAATACATAATATAAAGTGTAATCATGACCCATACTCAGACTTTGAAATATTCAATGTAAAATGCAAGGAATGCTCCATATTCTACCTCGAACAAACAGGCTGAAATTTCAACAGAGGCTCACAAAGCACATTAAAATCTACACACACAACATCAGCAATAACTACACACATAAATAATACAAGACATCCATTTGGAAAAGTAGTGCAAAATGTTAAAAGTACTCCAGCGCCTAAATAAAGGCCATTAAACGGATTTGTTAGAACTAAAGATATACTGACATTACAGAAAATATGAAGACAGATTGTTAAACGAAAAACGTGGAAGTGAATCAGTGAATTTCTTCAGGTGCTTTGACAACATACTTAAATAAAATCACTAACACATAGGAATGATGGGAACTGATGACCACAGACGTTAAGTCCCATTGTGCTCAGAACCATTTGAACTATTTGAACCAACATAGGAATGAGCACCATTGTAAATCAAAAGTAAGTGTAAGAAAATTATGATAAGTATTGTTTAGGTAAGTACGCTCTCCACAAAAGTATATCGTTTTCTGTTGAAAATCTGTAACACTATCTCTGTAAACTATCTCTAGAATCATCTTTCTAACTGTCTGGTTACGTTAAGTTGGGGAGGAGACCAAACAGTGAGGTAATCGGTCTCTTCGGATGAGGGAAGGAAGTCGGCCGTGCCCTTTCAAAGGAACCACCGCGGCATTTGCCTGAAGCGCTTTAGGGAAATCACGGAACATCTAAATCAGGTGGGCCGGACGCGGGATTGAACCGTCGTAGACCCGAAGGAGAGTCCAGTGTGCTAAGCACTGCGCTACCTCGCTCGGTGTATGGTTGAGTTATTCTAGACGTGTACTGCAGTGAAAGTAGTGTCATGTTTAACATGTGTGAGACTCTGTACAAATGGATCATAAGAAAACTGTAAGTAGAAGTTCTTCCACATCTCCCCACTAACCACATATGGTAATCGATAACTAACTAAAAATAGAACGTTTTTTGTACACTGCAATAAAGTCAACAAAACGAAGCAGAAACTCGCACACCAACAACATTACGTAAAAATAGCATAGTGCAAAGGGAAAACACACTTGAAAATGGGAATCGCTCCCTGGAACGCGTCATGTAAAATATGAATGAAATAAAAGTGACATGTAGCAGAAAAGTTATTTGTAAACAACCCAGTTGTTATCATAGACGCTGGCTTACAAGAAACCATTTATAATGGACAAAATCAGAAGGGCAGGAAACACGTAGAGCAACCATTTGCAGTCATTCAGCCTACACGTTCCATCTGCTTCCTCAAGTTCAGCACTGACAATACCAATTGCGAATTTTAGTCGTTTCGCAGAAAACTAGTTCACCCGAGCTTGTCGGAGGATCACTGACAACTGTTACGAATCCATCTGGGCTGTGCCTCAACTGATCGCTTCCAAAAAATCAACAACTTGCTCTATATTGCTTAATGGAGACGAAATTGGCGACATCGTGCTAAGTTGCTTTCAACGCAAATACTGTTGTGACGTGATTGGCAGCTAGCTTCCAATTAAAGCGCAGCTCACACGTGCTGTTATTAAATTGAGCTGCTTCCTCAGTGGACCTTCTCTGCTCAGGATGAAACTTAATCAATGCCTTAGAAATTTCATAATTATGCTCAAAATGAGATTTTCTAAACAGGAGCTGAGATCTTCACGCTGTGCCTACACTTCAAAACAGAGATGACGGAAAAAATCACAAAACTAAAAAGTAATTAATGTAGAGTAATGAAATTTTGGGAATTACTTGTCTTGGTAATATATTTAAGTGGTTAACATTGCAAATCACAGGTTAATGTAAGCGCCAGATAAGCCATTGCAAATGTGAAATGCTGGTACATTAATAACCAGTGTAAACGCCAGAGAGTTGAATGCAAGGATGCAAATGTGCATATGTACTGTTGACAGGATGGGATGGAGTTTTTGCCTGTTGCATTATGTCGGTGGACGTAGGGACGATTAATATTGTTTGTGGATAGCGCTGGCGTTGTCATCCGATGATGTCCCATACATGTTAGATTGGAGACAGATCCGCAACTTTTGAAATAGTTCTCGTAGGACATATGAACAACATTTTATTGTTAATTTATGTATAGAGTCATTAATGTAGACTGAATTCGGAATATCTCAAATGCGTACCAACGGCGTTATTGTGTTAACAACAGGGTTTTTATAATGTAAATGTGTGTTATCTGTGTTCCATTTTCGTCGTGTATACTACTTTTCGTATACTCTGATTATAAGCCTTACTTTATGCCGCATCAATCCTCTGTTAATCCGACATTTACATCGTACCAGATTACGATTCAGATGTCTGTCCCATGAACTATCAAATCCAATTGTAGTATGAAATTTCCTGTGATTAGTTGGCTGAACGGAGAAGTTCCGAAAGCTAATAAATTTGAAAAAAGGCACCTAGCTTCTCGAAACCGTATTACACGACCTCCTTCAAACTCACTGAGGTGTTGAAAATGGAGTCTTTGTCGTCTTAAAAGTATTCTTGACTGACGTTAACTCACCACGTCCAATCTCAAAGGTAACTAATTCTCACGGCCGTTACAGCTTCTATATAAAGCATACCTGATAGGCATTCTCGTAGACCCGCTACCAGACTGGCGCAAAATTTGAACAGCCGTCGGTGTTCAGATGTAAAAACACGCCTACGAACTTTCGTTTATGTTGGAGAACTCCTTCTGAGTGTTGCGATATTCTTTCTATAAGTGTATTTTTGTGTACACGAAAAGGGTCATCAGTTTTCAGAAGTTTAGTGCTCGACTTAACTACAACCGACTGAAAAGTTTTTTTTCTTTTTTTCAATAAATGCTTGAGATTATCATGCAAGCCCGTGCACGAGTTCAACGCACAATCTTCATGAAACTGATGTTTCCGTCAGATCCGTCTCAACCATGGCAGGTTTACCGGTTTCCAGCACAGAGCTCCATATAGACATTTTACGAAGAGTACCGACAATAGCAGTCTGGAAAACTCAAAATCTTGTTCGAATGGGAATGCAGCAAAGGAAAACGTAATAATCAAAATAAGTGCCAGTAAAACAAAGAGCTTAAATCAACCACTGCCTTATCCCAGCGAAGTAAGCATATAGCACTAAACAACAACGACTGATCGAATCCGGAGGGTAAAAGTCCTATTTTTTCACTCAGACAGTGCAACAGAGTAGAAAAACAATGTAGCGTTATTACCACTCCAGTGGAAACAGCAATGTGATACTATTTTGTCAATATCAGTGTGCCGCTACTGACACTCAAGTGTAAATATCCAGTACTTAACGAAATCCATATATAAAATGGAAAAATGATTCTATTATTGAATGGATATAGCAATAATGTAGGTATTTTACCTAATGGCAGTGCTTCCATCTGATACCACATCATATGAAGATGGTTCAAATGGCTCTGAGCACAATGGTACTTAACTGCTGAGATCATCAGTCCCCTAGAACTTAGAGCTACTTAAACCTAACGAACCTAAGGACAAAAATGGTTCAAATGGCTCTGAGCACTATGAGACTTAACATCTGAGGTCATCAGTCCCCTAGAACTTAGAACTACTTAAAACTTTCCGGACTGAAGCGCCTAGAACCGCTAGGCCACACTGGCCGGCGAACCTAAGGACATCACACACATCCATGCCCAAGGCAGGATTCGAACCTGTGACCGTAGCGATCGCGCGGTCCCTTCCAGACTGGAGCACCTAGAACCACTCAGCCACACCGGCCGGCATCAAATGAAGAATTTGCTAAATATGGCCTCCGGGTACATGCGTTACCGCACTTCAGGTCACAAGAATACCCTTAGGAATAGGTGAGTGTATTGTCTCGGCGGACAGGGACACTAAACTCTGGGTGGCCTCTGCCGCACTGCAAATTCAACGCCAGTGAACAGTTTTGGCATTTGCCGAGAATATGATGCCAAACCTAGGCCTAAGGGTAAGTTCAGTGATAAAACGATGACGTTATAGTGATAAAACAACCAATCAGAAAATAATAAAAAACGATCTGGAAATAGGAAATGGTTGTATCTTTAACATTTTTCTCCTAATTGCGCTCTGACTTCCATGAGTCCACAAAACTGTCACTCCCCAAAAATTGCGCGAAAAAGTACGCTTTCTCTTAAATATTGTCGCGTATGTCGCTTCCATTTCTACTGAAACATAATATTTACACGCTAAATAAAAGTAAACATTTCCAGGATTCCGGCAGGATACAAAACACCGATGTTCGACATGCGATGTAACCAGAACATGAGCGTAAAGTAAGAGATGGATCTCGAGTTGCAGTTACATGATGGTAGAGAAGGTAGAGGTTTGACTGCTTAGATTGACTTTTAGACATTTTTTTCTATTCTTCAAAGGATATGAACTTGGTCGCCGCAACTACCGATAAATTCTACTTGTAAAATGGTAAGAAGTCTCTCCTTCTACAGGCATCATAGCGAACCAAAGAACCGTCAGGCATCTACATAAAGGAAAAGGAGTGGCAGAAGCCGATTCCGTCATTATCGGATCAGAGAACACAACGCGATTCCTTCACTTCAGACACTTCGAGAAAAATTCCTAATTAGATAATGTCTTCTATCGTTAATCGAAGAAATCACCTTCGTCTACGGGGTCTGAACATCTATTTTTTTAAATCACTACCTATGTCCCAACGCTATAGTACGATTCAGCGGTTGGGAAGGATGAATAAATAGCAGTTTCTTATTTGCGCTACTACAATCGTGAACAGTTTAGCGGAAGCTTAAGACAGATGGTCACGAAACTTAAATATTATATTTAGATAATTGATATTCGAGAAATAGTGTGTAACAATTCAACTACCTCTGTCAACCATCTCGCGTATAGGTGATAGGAATCAGATAACAGAGATTAAGGCGTCTAACAGAACATATAGACACTAATGTTACCCCACGCCATATGAGACTAATTTAGCACAGTTGCTAATCAGTACAGGCACCAGGTATCCGTCACCAGGCCCTGCAGAGACCGCGCAGGATGCGCCGATATGCGGTGACCAGTTCCCGTCAGAAGCACTGCCGCTTTTGGCCTGGTCACCGACGACAGAATCGAGGCACACGCACTGTAGCCTTTCTCAAACGATTTTGCAGAACCCATTTGGTAAAAAAAAAGCCTAGCAGCAGTAGTAACACCGGTTCCCGTCAGATCACCTAAGTTAAGCGCTGTCGGGCTGGGCTAGCACTGGGATGGGTGACCATCCGGTCAGCCGATCGCTGTTGGCAAGCGGGATGCACTCAGCCCTTGGGAAGGAAACTGAGGAGCTACTTGAATAAGAAGTAGCGGCTCCGGTCTCGTAAACTGACATACAACCGGGAGAGCGGTGTGCTGACCACATGCCCCTCTATATCCGCATCCAGTGACGCCTATGGTCTGAGGATGACACGGCAGCCGGTCGGTACCGTTGGCCCTTCACGGCGTGTTCGGGATGCGTTTAGTTTTTTTATTTGCTAAAAAAAATAATCTTTGCTTTTCTAATAGCTTTCTTCATCAATTTCATGATGACATGCCCGATCATCACTAAATTGATGAAGAAAGCTATTAGAAAAGCAAAGATTATTTTTTTTAGCAAATAAAAAACTAAACTCATCCCGAACAGGCTGTGAAGGCCCAGCGGCACCGACTGGCCGCCGTGTCATCCTCAGCCCATAGGCGTCACTGGATACGGATATGGAGGGGCATGTGGTCAACACCCTGCTCTCCCGGCCGTATGTCAGTTATTGTGATATTTGCATTTAAGTGACACACTGAGCGAAACTCTAAAATGTTTGAAACGAAAAGGAAGGGTCGCTGTTGTTCTGCTTTTGATGTACATTATATATATGTTGATGTGTATGAAATTTAGCTAACATGCTGAATTTTCCTTTAGGCTTGGGTGAAGGTCTCTATCTGTCACCAAACTCGAGAAAAGTTATCTGATGCAGCACACTTATTTGTGATGTACGCGCCGGTGAAAAAGTCTGTATGAAACATCCACAGCGTTTCTCATATTTCTTAATCGGTATGAGACATCGAAGCGAAATTTTGGCAAATGATAGCACGCAAAAAGAAGAGTATTTTGTCATATGGCCGTTATGCGAAACTTCATCATCTACCGTGTTATTCCACTAACTATCTCCATGAAAGAATGTAGTTTTTAAGGACAATAGCTGATGAAGCGAGAAATGCTGAGGGCTTTTGGAATAACCCAAGTGAAGACATTACACATTTATTTTTGTACCGAGGCTGTGATCTTCATAAGCTACTGACCCTATCTTTCCTCAGTTCCTCACTTAATAAACTAAATAAACCACTGATTCAGAATTCTCTCCCAGCTACGACTGTACAACATGTTACTGAGGAGACATTGTACAAACTCTGCTTTGTATATGCAAAAGAAGCAAATTTTAACATTGTAACAAGAGAAATGTAGGTTTTACTCAAAATTCACGACTCGTGAGACCAAGTCAGAAATGGTTAAGAACCGTGGCGAAATTAAATCGCCTTGGTTTTGTTGCATTTTCAGTGAAATTCTTCTTAGATACAAACGACAGCAAAGGCCCACTAGGTAATTTTCGATGCTCACCATGCAACTGTGGATGTGGAGGGGCTCAAAGATTTGCGAAAAATGGGTGCATAGGCTTCCTTTTAGAATGGAACTTCCCCTTCAGCGCTCTGAATTTACCCTACAGTGAAAGCCTCCAGCCCGCATTACCAACGCTTCTCTGTCCACGCGTGCCCTGCCTAAACAGACTAGACTGGAGTTGGCTGAGAACCATATGTCATCGACTTCAGAATGGGATAAAGTGATATTCAGTGATGTGAAGAACTTTAATTGAGATGGGCAGGACGGATTTCAGTGTAATTGGCATGATCTGAGGACAAAGCAGCAGCTAAGAATGAGGAGAAATTTTGATGGTGGAAGTGTTATGATTTGGGCAGCCTTCTGTGCTAAAGGTAAATCATGTATTGCTTAGCTGAGTACTAGAATGAAATCAAACATGTACACTGATATGCTGAAAATAGAATCGATTAGAATATGTGAGGACCTAGGTGACGAAAGCCTAATGTTTGAACAGGATACTGTATTTGTGTATGGTTCTGCTAGAAACAAAAAGTGATTTAAAGATGAAGATATCGATATCGTCGGGATTTGAACCCCGCATAAATTCTTTGGGAATACTTGCAAGATGTGTTTATCGCAGTTGAAGGGAAACTGAAGCCGTATGTGAGTTGAAAAGAGCGATACGACAAGAACGGGCGGCCATTTCACTGCAAGAACTACAAATCCTAACCAGATCAATGCAGAAGAGAATTTTTTAAGTAATTAGGAAGAACAGAGGTTGTACAAAGCACTAACAATGCAACAACACAACAGGGCAGTGAGTATCTTTATACCAATTTCCATATTGGAAATGCAAACGTCTTGTTTTGTTATTCGTTTTCTGAAGGCAACTTTGTAATTGCGTCATGATGCTTATGATATTGTACTATTACTTTCGTGGACCCCTGCCTTTATACTGACTTCCACTACTGCACTAGAACACAAGTGTGGCAATACGACCAATGGATGTATATGATACGTGAACAACGTAAATTATCTAAGCATAATGACTTTCTACTTCATATAAGATTATAGCTTTGTACCACTTACCAAACATAGTTTTGTGTGCACTTTTGTCGTGATCCATTAAATTTTTCAGTGTGTATATGACAACAACAGCGATTCAGTTGAACATATGACAATGTGTGACGCCTCGTGACTGAAATACTGAATGAAGTAATAATTTTTACAGCATGTATCATATAATCGAAGTTTAAAAATCAATTGTATTTTGTTATTGTTCATCTCTTATTTGCAACTTTCTGTATTTTAAATCATGGTGACTCATCAGGGTGTTGAACATAGTTATCAATAAAATAATTTCAGTGATACTGACATGGTACTTGCTTCAATAACTGCCTATAAAAGCCTCTTCAATCAGTGGCGGTTCGTCCTGCGACGCAGATGACCCATTAACTGTCACCAAAGTATTCGCGTTTGAAGATGTTCTCAAGCGCACAAAGGTTTAAAATTTGAGATTCGCTCATTCATCTGCCCCTGTGAAGGTTAATTCAAGATGGTAGTTTATTTGAGTCACACCAACGACTTCCACAATCATCCTGCCCCCATGACGTATAAATAGCAGCTTTCGACATTAACTAATATCCACGATATTCAGTAACTTAAAACCATAGTATCAATGGTCCCTACAAGCAATTATATTTGTAAAACAGATATAGCAAAAGGATATCGCCTACAGACAGTCAGTTGAAAGACGCCGTTATTTGATTCGCAAAAAGTCGTTGCATGCTTCCTACAATTGTCAATTTCCTTACGTTTTGTGGAATTCTGGAGCTTGCACTTCGTGAACATGACGAATGCAGTGATCCTTAAAATCCAAGAATTTCTGCGCTCTCATAAATTTCGTAGCTCATCCCGATTTGCACTTAGTTATCGCATTTCCAAGGCTACTTTCTTAGCATACTCAAGATATTTTACATTCCTGTTTGCTGGATATTTTGCCATACCGAGGGATTGCTGCTTCTACTTCAATGTCAACTGTCACAGATGATACAACTGATACTTCAACAATTTAATACTTAGTCCTCGCTACCAATTTCGTCTTGTTTTATAGCAAACACGTGGAAAGGTTTTAGAACTTCCTCTCTACTTCTGGAGATAGCGTAAATATTTTTGCAGGATCACATAAAGAAACTGCTGTTTATTGATGACACCTAAGGTAAAATTGTTTGACGAAGTTGGGAAGATCTTACATGAACGGTCGTCATTGACGTTAGCTGATTATTCTTAAAGAAAATTTTAGACGTGCTCATTCTATTCATTGCTGCGCCATTGAGATAATTCTGAATTTGGTCCAAGCAACGAGTCAGAATACAGTATTCAACTTGGGCATTAGGCCTTTTTACTCCAGTAACATTCTTAGTTTTTTTTTTTTTTTTTTTTTTTTTACAATTCTTCCGTCCTAACAGTGATACTGATTGAAATAATTTAGTTTGGCAGAGATCTAAAACTAAAATCTATATTTGCGAATGCTATTTATTAACTGACACCAAATTATATCTCTATGTTTACTCAATAAAAATCATAGACAGAAAAAAAGGATGTAAATACTATGGCAGTATGTTTTGGATGAGAAGGCATGGCGTCCTGTTACCCGCTTTTAGCAATTTGCTCACATTAACTGCAGTGAAACCTCTCCATTACGAATTAATGTGTGAAAACAAGGCAGGATGGATATCGGCAAGAGTTTAATACATCACACGAAGAGAGACAAACGTCAGTAATCAGACACGTATTCACGGAAACTGGTGAAAGATAATTATTCGAAACAAAATACATTTGATAGAGGTGGCAAATCTACAAAGAAAAATTAATGCCCCCCGCAGCAGGTTTGAGACGAATTACATTTTTTGCCACACTACATAACTTCGAGAAATTGCGTAAGGAAATTCATTCTATACGCAAATATAGCGAGAACAAACTGACGAAACAGATACGTTTAGTTTGGACGGAAGACCGCCGAGCAATTTTACTTGCCCTATATGACTTCATGTTCAAATAAAAGAGGAATCAAACAGTATTTTAATAACAGGAAGGTATAACCTTAATTTCGTGTCGTAATCAACAATTCGGTGTTACGCTCTACAACACAATCCCAAAGATGAACACTGTAACTTCAACATATTCCGACTGAATAGTTATAACTTGATCAAAATAATAAATCTGTAAATGTGGTCTGGAGTTTATTCGAAAATAAATGTTGAAAAGTAAGGATATTAAGTGATTACTGTGCTTTGTGCATGCATCCACTGTCGCCATACGTTAGTCAAGTGAAATCTTGTTTGCTACACGTCTTTAAGGGATAAATAGTACATGGAGCAGACGATAAAACAGGAAAAAGGACGAAAACTTGCGACAATCCTTTCATAACGCAACAGATATTGAGTATGACTGCCGAAAGGAGAAAATATAAAACTCCAACCAATGAAGCAAGCAAAAGAGAATACAGACTTCTAAACAATGAGACTGATAGGAAGTAGTGACTAGAAGGGATGTCTAGACGACAAATGCAACGATATAGAAACGTGCATAAATAGAGGAAAGATAATACCGCCTGTAGGAAATTTAAAGAGAAAGAAAAGCAGCTGTATGATTATCAATACCTCATATAGCAAACCAGCGCTTAGAAAGGAAGGGAAAACTGAAAGCAGCAATGAATATATCGAAGAGCTGTACAAGAGAAATGTACTTGAAAGTAATACCATACAAAGAGAAGAGGAAGTAGAATGAGTTGGACAATGAAAGTGTCGACCCGTGTGAATATTACTGAACTGACAGTTCAATTAGTCATCCTTGCAAATTACTGACACGAATTATTTACAGGCGAATGGAAAAATTGGTAATAGCCGACCTTGAAGAAGATCAGTTCCGGTTCAGGAGAAATGTAGGAATACGCGATTCAGTATAGACCCTACAACTTATCTTAGCAGGTAAGGTATAGAAAGCCTAACTTACGTTTACAGCATTCGTAGATTTATGGAACGCTGCTTACAACGCTGACTGGAATATACACTGAAATTCTGAATGTAGCGGATATTAAACATCAGGAGCGAAAGATTATTCAGAGCCCCTACAGAAACTAGACTGCACTTAAGAGACGAAGGACACGAAGGGGAACCAGTGGTTAAGAAACTGAGCAGGCAGTAAATGAAACCAAAGAGAAACGTAGAGATGAAACTGAAGTTCAAGTCGAGGAAATGAAAACTTTTAGGCTTGACTGTAATTGTGTAAGTCATCTAAGAACTTGTAAGAGCAGCTGCATGGAATAAAAAGTGTCTGGAGCGTCTCCAGACACGTCTTCAGCACTGAATCTCATGGACTGGAGTAGAATTTTCTTCATTGACGAGTCCCGCTTCACAGTGAGCACCGGTGATCGACGAAGACGTGTCCGGAAACGCCCCAGCCGGCGGTGGTCTACCAACCTAACTGTCACCACAGGGGCCGACAACCAGGGATGATGCCGTGGTGTTCCATTTCTGTTCATAGCAGAATTCCTTTGTTTGCATCACAGCGGTACGCCGACGATATTCTGCGCCCTGTTTTGTTCCCTCCATGGCAAGCCGCCCTCGGCCTACATTTCACCAAAATAATGCCCGCCAGCACACGGGGAGAGTTTCTACTGGTTCTCTTCATGCTTGTCAAACCCTTTCTTGCCAGGGAGGTCTCCGGGTCTCTCCCCACTTAAGAACGTTTGAAGCATTATGGACAGGATCCTTCAACCACCTCGTGATTTTGACGATCTGACGAGCCAACTGGACAGAATGTGGCGCGATATCCGTTAGGAGCACATGCAACAACTCCGTCAAACAGTGCCAAGCTGAATAACTGCCTGCATAAGGATCAGAGGTGGACCAAGGCGTTATTGACCATCTCACTTTGTGAAACTCTTTCTCTGGAACAAACCATCCATTTTTTCAGAAATTATTATCATTCATTTGTTGGTACACATACATCAGACCTACCTATCTCCGTCCTATTCGGATAACTCCACCATGATGCGCCTTTTTTTTGGGACATGTTGATGCAAACAATGATCTGTAAACATCCACAATATAAATCTGTATAAATTATGTGTCTACAATGCCTTCATTCGTAATTATAAGATTTTCAGCGTAGTTTTGCGACTGTTCTGATTTGTTCTGATTCTTATTTGATTTCTGATAAACAGTGCACTGCAGTTACGTGTAGCTGGAGATTTAGCCATTGTCCATTTAATATGCTATGGTGTAGAGCACAATAAGACCCAGGATGAGGTCTGGTAAGTTTCCAATCATTCTCTGCTTGATGATAGAGCATCGTTGACAGTAGGTGCTGGAAGAGGATGGGATGGGTCGCACTGCGGCGACATGCGAGTCGGAGTAACATGCACATAAGGGGATTATGAGACACGGCTAGCTGTACACAGCAGGAAACTGCACCGCGCAGCGGTAATAACTGTAGCAGGCAGGTCGTCGTCACCACCAGGGCACATCTCTTGTTATGGGCGACGTGACTAGGTACCAGGTTGTAGTGAAACAAATGTGCCTCAGAGCGATAAAAATGTCTGATTTTTGAGGCAGAGGCATCCCTGTCGCTGACTGACAGCAAGATGACTGGGCATTGGCAGCAGCAGCCATGTGTTCAGGACTGGGCTGCGCCTGTCGTCTCCAGTACTGAGTTCCTCCAGGGCCTTAGTCTCAGCACCGTCAGTGTGCCGTCAGCGCCTGCTGCCGGCTGCACTGAGTTCCCCACCAGGCTTACTATTGCATCAGTGGCAGCTGCCATCTGACTCCTGCGAGAAACCAGTTGGTCGAGTCACGTGCACAGCAGTCCTCGTGTACACCACGTTGAACATATGCGGTATCGAGAGCCTGCTCCAGGCGCCATCGCCAGTGGAGGAGTAGTGGACTGATAACATCACGGCGTTGACCTACAGAGACCACTGGCTATCCACGGGTCTGCCGTCGGAAGTGAAAGGTGCCTACACAGCATCCTCATCCCCCCAAACGTCAGTGCTAACCGGGGCCAGCAGAGTGAAGCCTGTTCTGACTCACTGAGCCATGAAAAAGCGTGTATCTATGTTGAATAAAGCATTATTTACTGTCTGCCGTGTTTCCACTGGGCCCTCCAGCATGTCACCAACCACATCAACGAGTGAATTGCATTCTTCACTGTTATTGCTTCTGGCATAGTGCTAGAAAACAGTTATAAGATATGGAATAGAACAGATGCTCAGGGTTGTATGCCTGAACTAAATGAGTGAGATTGAGTGAGGACTATACTGTCTGAATGTGAAATGTACTGAGATGAGTAGGAGGAGTGGTAGCTCCAGATCAAGACGCAACATGTCTGAGTGGTAAGTTTCTGTGAGGTGTAGGATTTATGTATTTACAGGTTATCTATAACTAAACTTTGACTATTTGAGCCAGTATAGATGGAAAGCTGTTTATCACATACGTACCCACCGTCATACGGTTGATGTTTGGACTATGTGCTGCAGGACTGGCGCTGTTGGGAGTGTTAATGTCATGGCTTATCGATAGGCGTCGGTACTAGTACATCGAAGTAGAGCCGAAACAGGAGCATCGGTGTGTGTTACGGATGCAAACTGTCAACATGGGCCTAGACAAAGTGACTAGGGCCTTACTCGTAAAATTTTTTTATCGAACGGCCTTATTCGTAAAACTATTTTACGAAAACAGCAATCGTGCTGCTGCTCTTTGCAAGTACCGATACATTAAAGAAATACTGCGAGGTACTTTTTCTAAACCGGGGCTGAAGAACATGGTTCGGAATTTCGAATTTACTGGCGATTTGGGAATTGTTCCTGGGGGAGACCGACGGCCAATTGCGAAACGAATTGAAGAAATTACTGTTACCATGGCTGAGAGTCCTGGACGCAATGTACGATCTTTGTGTCACAAAAGCTGAAGATTGCTTTCGAAATGTGGTGCGAACAATTGTTAAATGGCGTCCAGGCTGTCGTGAATGTTGATGGTCGTCATATTGTGCCAAGTTCGTAGCCTGAAACGTGAACGTATGCCCAGTCAACAAATGTTATCTTCTCATATGGAAAATGTATTTATTTCTGTGGTTTATTCCTAATTTCTCTTCTGAGTCTCCTTAGAAATGTTTACACAAAGTTCCATTGTCCTACGACCACTCATTTCTCATGGAGGTCATCTCAAGTAGCGAAAGTTTAATTGTAACCACGCTGTGTTATAAAAGTCTTAGGAGCAATGGTAACTTTACTAACTAATGCAGAATGAGTGCAGGGGGCGGTAACTGCATAGAGAATATTACTATAGACCTTCTGTATCTCCCTTTACAATACCCACAGTGTTTTCAGTCACTAAATAAGGTAAAGTTTCTGACAAAATCACATACAGTACCAATAAAAATCTTAAAAAGATGCAGGAGCTTCATAAAAGCTATGTTCCGGGAAAGATTTGCCATGTAGATGTACCAGGGATTATAAACTGTATACCACAGAACGATTTTCAATGGAGGCTATGTTCACGTAGGCTAATCTTTACAATAAAAGCGCTCTACCGTGTATCACACTCACCACAGGTTTCTGTCTATTATCCTCAGTTGCAATCCCAAACATCTTTTCCTACAGATTACTGAAAAATCCAACTATAGCTTTCCAGGATAACTGTCAGAAGTTGGTTCAAATGGCTCTGAGCACTATGGGACTTAACTGCTGAGGTCATTAGTCCCCTAGAACTTAGAACTAGTTAAACCGAACTAACCTAAGCACATCACAAACACCCATGCCCGAGGCAGGATTCGAACCTGCGACCGTAGCGGTCTTGCGGTTCCAGACTGCAGCGCCTTTAACTGCACGGCCACTTCGGCCGGCTGTCAGAAGTGCTGTCCACAAGTGATGGGGAGCAATTATTAACTATAGACAACATAGTTTTCACCGAAGCTTGTTGTGAGCCTGCACACCTTTGTTAGAAACGTTCGTGAGTTGCAGTAATAGAAATGAACGTTTGATGAGAGATGGTTGTACTACGTCCATCGAATATATTATTTCTTCTGTGATATTTGGAGTAAATTTGGGATATAAAATGTAATTAAAACCGCATGTAATTTTGGAAGTCAAACTTCTATTAGACACAATACTATCCACGGACCATCCATGTCTTTGAAGTCTGTTGGATGTCAAACCATTGAGATTTCTTAGCAGCCATGGCCACATAATTTAAATTTGTATCTGACTGCTGTACTCGGGCAAAATGTCGAAGGCTGTTTGCATCTGCATTCCAACCCATACTGCAGTAGATATGAGGAAGTATCTAAAAAAAAAGAATTATTTTTTAAAAGCTATATATTTTGAAACTGTTTAAAAACCAACCTTATCCGCTTCAAAATGCTCCCCATTACAACTAATTCTTTTGTACCAACTAATACAAGTGCTTCCACTGTTCGAAACATTTTTGTAGTCATCTTTAGAAATTGCTAACAGCTTCTTGCTCGTTTTCTCCTGTCTTCTTCAATGATGTCAATTCGGTGTCCTTTTACACACCTTCCCATGGGGTCGCACAAGGCCAGGTCGGGCGAGTAAGGTGCGTGGGGCAACGGAACAACGCCATTTTTAGCCAAAGACTGTCTAACAGAGATGGCTGTGTGTGCAGATGCGTTGTCGTGGTGAAAGGACCAGTCTCTTATCTGCCACAAATTGGGTCTTTCTTGACTGGTCCGAGATCGAGAATAACCCACTAATATCTGACAATTGATCAACTTTCTGTCGACGATCTGTGAGCACAAGCTCTCGATTTTTTTCTACATTTTCGTCGATTCGGGCAGATGATGGACATCCAGGACGAGGTTTGTCATCAGTCGACAAGCCGCCATTTTTAAACCGAACAAACCACTCGTACACTGGAGGTTTTCAAATAGCATGACCTTGATACGCTGTGTACAACATTAAAACCATTTCAGCAACACTTTTATCAAATCGAAAACTAAATTTCATAGCAGCATGTTGTTCACTTAAGCTTGCCACCACAAAAACGAAAGAAAAACAAAACCGCTAGCAGAAACAATCACTGCAGATAAACAGAACATGCCAGGTCGACAACACAGGCGGCACTGAACTGGCAATGAGTTGCGCTGTACACGACTAGCGGCAGAAATGCGTACTACGCCATAAGCTCCGCCCACGGGAATGTTAATCTTGTTTTCCACGGCTACCCCCTCGTCAAAAAAAAAAAAAAAAAAAAAAAAAAAAAAAAAAAAAAAAACGGGAAACTGTAAGCTAAGCCGCGATTACTATAGCGCAAAGCGCAAAACATGATGCTGTTACAATCTAGAACAATGTAGTAGCATCTACTGGAGTTCTGTCTCAGTTAAAATTACAAGATGTTAAAATACCGTGGTCCAAGACTCGCATTGCTTCCTCTAGTACATAGGTGAGCAGCGGCCAACTGATGCTACAACTAGAAATCATCTGCACTTATTCTCGTAATTGGTTATTGGTTCACAGATTTAATCTCTGTTGGTCATGAATCTCCAACGATTAACCTCATAAAACGTAGTGTGGGGGAATACGGTCGTTAATCATTAACATCCTGAGCATGATATTGTTACATCACTTGATAAAGAAAGAATTATAATAATAAAGTTCGCATGTTTATGTGCTTTGGAATGAATTTAGATAGTTAAGAAAGAGAGAACACTGTTTCGAAAACTCACTGTAAACCAATCAAACGATTATCTATGTAATTTGTGAATAAAATTAATAACAAAGTAGTTGTCTAAATAACTGAACAGCTGACGGCTAAATAATTCCAATTAGAAAAAAATAAAGTAAGAGACATATGGCCATCTACAGACTTGACGAACAATCGAGCGAAGGCCGTGTCAACTGTCAAATTTACAGGAATTCGTATAGTCTTAGCCATTTCGTCAAACGTTCTGATTGCTCAACACTGAAATGAGAAGCTTGTTACTCATATTGTGGCTGCTGTTTGCATGCTTAACACGTTAAATCAGTTTCTGTAATGTAAGCCCATAACAGAATGATTTTACGAAATAGAGGCGAATGTGGACAGAGTGGTCACTTGCAGATTTCGACTACTCAGGCAGCATGGTGGATAAATTACTGTAACAGGCGATACACAGCCTAGTAGCCGATATAGAATTGTCACGCAGCAGAAAAATTTATCTACTGACTGCGGTCATTGGCAGCGTTACAGACTTAACAGTGGAGCACCATGTGTAACACTTTATTAGCCTTTACGTAGTGAATGACATTTTGAGTTATCGGTTTGTTTGTTTGGAAATGAGTGTTGAAGCTATTCCTGATACATCTTGGGCGCTACATTCGTCCCATCGCGCTCACGAACCTATTACGGGTATGTCATTTTTACTTTCAGAGTTCTGCTTAAGAAGTACATACTCTACGTAATGATCAAGGAAGTTAAATGTTGTTCTCCCCACACATGCTTCTGCAACCGACCAAGGTAGCTTCGATAAACAATACAGGCAAAACGAATCCTCTAAACTCCATGTTTCATAGTCTTACCTCAATACCATGATTCGTCAGACGCATGTACAACAAAATGCACTTTTCTTTCAACCACCACACTCTCAAAAATATGTTTTTCTGTAGAGTAAGATCATGATTAGATCCACAGTGAGTTCCCCACTGATACAATGACAGTATATGTTCTGAGAAGAAAATAAAAAATTCTCTACGTGGTACGTTTCTCGTAGTTCTTCGGGCTGTTTTCTGAACTGTCCATTACTTCATACACCCAAATATAATTTCTACAACCGATTTTATAATACCGATTCTAGCATACAATTGTTCCAATACCGCTTCTAGTTGCCAAATTTCCTTTTAAGCTATCAATTTTCATTTCAATATCAACGTGTAATCGTTTTTAAAACGCTTGGGTTGTTAGCATGATAGATGCTTTTAAAAGTGTTGGTGAGTGTGATTTGATTTCATATGGAGTGAGGGACAAAGAATACGTATCTGACTGAGCAGACTGCTAATCACTTCTTTTATGTAATCGACCGCTACGGTCGCAGGTTCGAATCCTGCCTCGCGCATGGATGTGTGTGATGTCCTTAGGTTAGTTAGATTTAAGTAGTTCTAAGTTCTAGGGCACTGATGACCTCAGATGTTAAGTCCCATAGTGCTCAGATTATTTGAACCAATTTTACAAAGCTGATTAATTTGCAAACCGCTATATCCACACTCTCTTTTCGTGGCAAAGGATCTCGTACACAATGTCTGGTGGCAAAACATTCGTTAATTCTGTGCGCAGAAAAGTCAGCGAGTATGCACTCATTTTGAAGTTTTCTTGTTATGCCAAGTCCCCAACAGGTTGGTATAGAATAATCTCCATCTGTGATCACTACCCAGTTTGTCCCCCGACGTGAATGATTTAGGTGTGTTAATAAAACAGATTTGAACGAATTAACTATCGTGGACAAGATTTTTATATTTTTCTTGTCGAACAATCTCCTTCTCTTTACGAGTTCACTGGTGTCCATAAGAAATCGTGCTCTCTTTTTGATAAAAATTCACTGCGGTTCTGACAACCTTACCTCTTCGTGCAGAACGAAATCGAATAGTTGATTCACAGACGCCAATCGCGCAAAATAAATGACGCTCGGAAAATCAATATTTGATCGGGCTATTAAATTAGATTCAGGTCTAACATGTAAATACGACAGCGAAAAACGATTCCCGGAATTCGATTTTCGTCTTTCAGGAATTGTCTAATATGTACAATGCTGTATCAAAATGACCCTGTCTCTCATCTGACACTGTACTATCCACTTTCAGAAAGTTTCTAGGAATCTACTGCCGTACATAAATACTTACCCCGAAATAATTATGAAAGATGCCATCTCTTTCCTGTTCAAGATATGGTTCTGAAAGTTTCTTGACTTAACTTATTCTGACAAGAGCTGGCAGTCGCTTCGATAAAGCAAATCCAGTCAGGTCGTTTCAAGTGTCATAAATGCACAGCATAACGGGCCACATTCTCAGCTTCACACACGGAAGATGATAGTTTGGTAGAACTGTTGTCACTGGCCTGACTTTGTGGCATAAGTAGAAAGCTATATAAATGCTGAATGTGCCCTATACTGATTTGGGTTGCGGTCCGAGGGACAGCTGCCGTCGAGCATTAAGAGCGCCGTTCAGAAGAAAAAATGCGCGAGGGAACGAAGTGCCGATTCTCTGATAGAGTGCCCGAACAATAGCTGTGATTTGCTCACTACATCGAGCGTCTGTGAAAGCAGAGGTGACACATGGATTTAATGAATGGTTGTTTCGTGGAATCGAATTTGTAGTTGACCCTCTTAGTGGCTTATTCGATGATGATGTTTATTGTTACGAATTACGTATCGGAAAAATGAAACACATTGATTCATTGCTAAGGCTAGGAATGACATGGCAGGGAACGCTACCGGCACTACCCGATTCAAAACTAAGGAGTCCGCAAACTCACTCATTTTCCCAGTTGTAATACAAATCGTGAAAATGGTACTAGGATAGAAAATCCTCACAGAATTGTTAGGTGTGTTAATAAAACAGATTTGAACGAATTAACTATCGTGGACAAGATTTTTATATTTTTCTTGTCGAACAATCTCCTTCTCTTTACGAGTTCACTGGTGTCCATAAGAAATCGTGCTCTCTTTTTGATAAAAATTCACTGCAGTTCTGACAACCTTACCTCTTCGTGCAGAACGAAATCGAATAGTTGATTCACAGACGCCATTCGCGCAAAATAAATGACGCCACTCACAAGTGGCTAACGTTGAAATAGAAGTAAAACACTTACATGATTACAGATGTTTTCAACAGCCTGACAAAATATAACAGCCGTTTCGCGATAATTCAGTAGAATTCAAGGCTGAATTAAAGAACCTTCTGTTGAGAACTCTTTCTACTCCACTGAATAGTATCTTCTCAAAAACTCTTAATATTCCCTTCTAATTAATATTAGCGGCGTAATACTAACAGTTTTTAAATTAAAACGATTGCAGCCCTCGGCCTCGAGAATGAAGTCTTTTTGACCTAGGTTTCGGCCACTTCTAAGAATGCCTTCATCAGAAATAAAACATTAAAACTGGCATGTCACATATAAAATAAATATGACGCGATAACGCTTTAGTCACAAAATATTGAAATAGAAAACATAGAGCCAGGCCACTAATGGCTGCACCACATGTCGAGCTGCGGTAGATTCAGACTGAGGCGCCCGCGTTAGATATTGCGGGCACGTGAACGTTATACCAAAAGTGCCATCTAGTAGCCGCAAATACAAACCGGGTGCTTAACATTCCAAATATAGAGAGGTGAAATGTGTAATGCATGAAGTAAGAGGCAACATTTTATCTGACAGCAGCAGACATGTTAACAACTTGTCTACATAAGAGCTTCGAAGTACAGTTTAAAGGCTGAAAAACGCTATTACAAAATTACAAAGGGAACTGAATAACTCAGCGAATAGAAAAACGGTATAACATGAAATGTAGTTAACATAAACCATTTAACGAACAAATGGCTATGAATCGACTTAGATAGAAGAAATATTTCGGTAACTGCACAAGGTAACAAGGAATAAAATATCAAGTAACGGCTTTATACCGTTGAAGAAACTTTTATTAAGTAATTGTAGCTGCTGATAAAGAATGAGGCCATCATTTCGAGAAAGATGTTTAAAAATTTCTAATTCTTAGAGATCATGCAATCTACGCCCTTTCTTCTCAATGTGCAAAATGTTGATATCGTGAACAGCTTTAGGCGCGTGGCCTGTAATCCCAAAGTGGTCAGGTCAGGCCCGTCAACTGAATTTTCTTGATATTACGCTTATAGCAGAAGAAAATAAAATCACAATGTTTTTCTTAAAGAAACATATACCGATGAGATCGTACCTGCGTCTTCTATGGATCCACAATCTCATAAGAACGCTTTGTATTCCACTCTCGAAAGAAAAATTCGAGGAAGAAATTAATATAATCAAAATGATAGCAGTTAAAAGCGAATACGAACCTGCCACAGTGTATAACATCCTTAAAAAGAAAACTGTAAAAAGCGCTACGCACCTCTATTATTGAGTCCAGCCTAAGGAAGTTTTTTTCTATTCCTTTCTTGTGGATGATCTCCTATCAGATCAGCAGATACATTTTATTATTTGGCGCGTTGATGAACTGTGCATTCACCGCTTATGTTCATGCTGTGGAGATCGCTGTTGATGGTACCTAATGTATTCAAAGGCCTAGCAGTACTCGCAGGGCTCAAAATACGTATTAGATTGTGATGCATTTAGGGTAGAGCGAATGGAGCACTTTAAAACATTTTAAAGGCAAATTTCCTTGTTACCTTAGTTTCCGTGTGTTGTGAGCACTGATTCTCAGACCTCTCTTGTCCCTTCCCATCCTGAGGAACGTATTAACTACATACTATTGCTTGAATCATTTCTTCCCTCTCACAAAAATTATCTTCATAGATTTCATTAGGACTCCAAGATCGTTCAATAAATAAGATGCATTCAGAAATATACAAGACACATTTGCTTCTCGATAATTTGATATTTCCCCGCGTGTCAAAAAGTGTGTGTCAAAATTTATATAGAACTATTTAAAGACTTTCGTTGAATTCTGGTATTTACATTCCTGAAGGACTCACCCGATAATCTCATTTTTCTCATCTAAAAAACACAAAGAAGAGAAAAATCAAACAGACAACATAGTTATTTTAACGGTGTTAAAATAAAATAATACTCTAATCATATAAATTATATTATGGTAAAAAGTGTAGAGTTGAAAAGGTATACCCAAAACACAACAAACACAGTCACCTCGTGCCTACATTAAACGTTTGGATTCAACTGTTACCTTCTGAAATACAGCCAGTATAAATAAAAACATTAAACGCTGAGAGAAAGAAAGTTTCGTTTGGTCTGTGTCAATTACAATGCTGCCCTATAAAATTCCAACTTCATAAAGACGACTTTCAACATACGTCATATTGACATCCTGTGCAAGTATTAGTGTCTCAGCAGAACCTCACGCAACAGGTATACATTACGTACAAAAAGGCAGATTACGCACGAGGTTGTTCATTCATAAATCGCATTTGAATGTTCGTAGTTTGTGATAAGACTGTGCAACGTCACATATAAGAAGGAGAAACATCTACCAGCGTTTGACTGAGTTCAACAGCGCCAACAAGGAAGCTTATCGAGACTGTGGTTCGCCGTTCTATGATATTGTTGCTCATGTCGGTGGGGATCCCACGATTGCGTTGCGAATATGTAATCTAAGGGTTTAGGAGCACCATAGTCAACTTTACACCCTGCCTCAGAGGCCCTGCATGATTTAACGCCCGGAGAAGGCAAGCATGGTTCACCTAGTTATGCAGGATCGTACAGCCACGTCTCGGAGCTTGAGTCAGGGAAAGGGCTTCATTGCAGCAACACAGGTATCCACATAGACAGTGAGACGATGTCTAGCGAGCCACGGTCTGTCAGCAGGTCTACCACTGTCGTGACTTCGCTTGGTGCAGCAGCTGAGAGAGGAGCACTAAACTGGTGCCCAACATACAGCACTGGATGAAGGTTAGGCACCACATCACCTTTTCAGACGAGTCCCCGTTCTGCGTACGTCATCAGGGTGGGCATAACACTTGTGGAGTCTCTGAGGAGAACAAACATCGCCAGATTGCATTCGCCATACCCATGTGGGCCCTGTACCTAGCGTTATGGTATCGGGTGCCAACTTCTGGCTCACTTAACTGGTAATTCGAGCAGCAGACGTTGCGTTTATGACCTTTTAAGGTTCGTGTCCGTGTCCTATATTCGATATCTCCATGAAGTTATGTTTAACAGGATAATGCAGAACGAGATGCTGCCTTTGCTGTCCTGACCGACCTCAATATGGACGTTGTTGAAATGCAGCTCTGGTCAGTTCATTTCCTAGAACCCTCTTTCACTGAAAACGTCTGGCAAGGGGCAGAGCAATTTTAACGACCCTCAGGGCCTGTATCATTAAAGAACTTCGAAGCTCCTCTTCCGCACTATTCATATTTATAAATTGTTTTATTCCGTATAATAGTCAAATGTTATCTCATATAATTTCGTTTCACTAATTTGAGCAGCTAAAGACGCTGTACACTTCGATTTGTGTACCACTGTCTGATCAACTTAAAAAAAAAACAAAACAAAACACAAACACATTCGCCAAGACACTAAAACTGCCTGTTAAAATTGACTTCTCTCATCTCAATTCATATGGTAAGCAGAAACAACTGTTAAGACAAGTGAACTCTTACCCTTGTGTTTTGTGTCCTCTCCCAATCAGGAGACTGTAAACCTGGTGAGGCGGCCGTGCACTAAATTATCAACACTGCTAGAATGTGCGCGTGCGTGCTGCCTCTATTCGACACAAGGCTGTTCCAATGTCGGCTCTGCTGGTCAGTCACGATGTGGTCTTCCACCAGTTGCTAGTACTAGTACTAGTACTTTGGGTGCTATTTGGCTCATTGTCATCCATTAAAATTCCATAGTTGTTTGGAAGTATGATGTCTATGAAAGGCTGGTGGTCAAAATAAACGTTTCGTTCACTCACATGCTTTATACACACGGGATGAATGTAGAATACCATGCCTACATTAGAGCTATGATACGCAGAGTTACACTCTAAGGAAAGATAGAAAAAAGACGCGCCACGAAAAGTATTATCCAAATGGGACGGCGGTCGGAAAATCGATACATGTTATGTACATGTACCAGGATACAGATGATTACAATTACAGGAAAATTGGATAATTTATTCAAGGTAAACAGCTTCACAAATCGTGCTAGTCAATAGAGCGTTGATTCACCTCTGACCGTTATTCGGTTTGGAATTGACTGACACATTTGTTTTGTGTCCTCCTGGCGGTTATAGTGCCAGATTCTAGACAACTGGCGCGCTGAATTGTCAAAAGTCCCAGGCTTTCTCAATTGAGAAGAGATTCGAAGACCTTGCCGGCCGAGGTAGGGTTTGGCGAACACGAAGACAAGCAGTAAGAACTCTCACCATCTGCAGGCGAGCGTTACATTGATGAAATACGAGTCCAGGACGGCTTGCCATGAAGAGCAACAAATCGAGACGCTAAATATCGTCGGTCTAACGCCATACTGTAAGGGTACCGCAGATGACAACAAAATGGGTCATGCTGTGAAAAGAAATGACGTCCCTGAACATCACTCTTGGTTAGCGGGCTGTATGGCGGGCGACATTCAGGTTGGTATCCAATCGCTGTTCGGGGTTCTCCACATACCTCTGGTCATCGAGTCTCAGTCCTAAGAGGAAGTCAACAGTAAAGACAATTCATCTCCAGTCAATAAGATTCCAGACCAAACTCATATGTGGAGATATCCCGGATTTTTAGAATCAGTATGACAACGAACATGCAAAAAGAAAAGGAACCGATTTCGAATCCAATGCCGGTCAAAAAATTTGAATGACTCATTGTAATCGTATTCGAAATATTCGGAGCTGTACTTTTGATACCAACATGTTCCCGTAAATTGATGAACAGAAGTACTACGCCGCTCAAATTATCTGCTGTTTGGTTATCAATATTACAAATCTGAAAAGATTATTTATTGTGCCTTTTGAAGAAGTGTTCCCACCCTATTACAGAAATAATGTTTTTAGACCAATACTTACTTATGCTGTGCATACCCCAAGTGGTGACAACAGTTTTACCATCGCTAGAATAGCTGCCAAGCCTAACCAAGAATTTCCAAACCTTTCAAACTCAGGATTATAGGAAAGTGGCTTAAATATGTTACAGCTCACGTGATAAATTAAAATTAATAGTATTACTAATTCAATGTTAATACCTCTGGATGAAACTAAATTTTGAAGCATGCTCATAAAACTATGGCACACGTTAAAATACTGCGACACACAAATTCGAACAGCCTGATATTGGAAATTGGAAATTTGTGGAAGGTTCCTATGGGACCAAACTGCTAAGGTCATCGGTCCCTAGGCTTACACACTACTTAATGTAACTTAATCTAATTTACACTAACGACAACACACACACACACACACACACACACACACACACACACACACACACACACACACACATGCCCCAGGGAGGACTCGCATCTCGGACGGGGGGAACCGCGCGAACCGTGGCAAGGAACCCTAGACCGCACGGTTACCAAAGCCTGATCTCCGTTGTGCTAAGAGGTCGGGGTGTGAAAACTAATACTGTGACTCTGGGAGCAAAAAATTAGTACATTGGCGTATCTGAACGAGCTAAACATTACAACATGCATGGTAATTTCAAATGGTTCAAATGGCTCTGAGCACTATGGGACTTAACATCTATGGTCATCAGTCCCCTAGAACTTAGAACTACTTAAACCTAACTAACCTAAGGACATCACACAACACCCAGTCATCACGAGGCAGAGAAAATCCCTGACCCCGCCGGGAATCTAACCCAGGAACCCGGGCGCAGGAAGCGAGAACGCTACCGCACGACCACGAACTGCGGACTGGTAATTTCGCAGAAATGCTTTGTACCATGATATACTTACTGTGACCGAACTTAAAATTAGTGGAACAGTAAACTAGGATCGAAGGAACAGCAACACTAGATCCATATTGACACCAATGTTAATTCAAGCGAGTAACTCATCAGACTTTCGGAAAATACTGTCCTCTTTCAATTAGCCGTCAATTATTTGGCGTTTTGTGTACCAACAAACGACTACCAATGAAGCTTTGTTAACAACGCAAAACAAATACTATGAGTCGAACAAACTGTGGGGCAAGTCTGTAACATTGCATAGAAGCCCAGGTAATGGAAGCAATACACGAACGTGGCAGAAGTCATGGACCTCCTTTTCCGGTAGTAGTGCCGAAACTCCAAGCGGAATGGACTCAAATGGCTCTGAGCACTATGCGACTTAACTTCTGAGGTCATCAGTCGCCTAGAACTTAGAACTAATTAAGCCTAACTAACCTAAGGACATCACACACATCCATGCCCGAGGCAGGATTCGAACCAGCGACCGTAGCAGTCGCTCGGCTCCAGACTGTAGCACCTAGAACCGCACGGCCACTCCGGCCGGCGGAATGGACTCAGTAAGTAAGAAACAAGCAAGAAATATTGGACCATGCCGCCTTTATAGCTTCCACTATTGCAAAAGTGTTGCCGATGCAGGATTTTGTGCAAGCACTGACCTCTCGATTACGTCCCATAGTTGTTCCATGAGATTCATGTCGGACGATCTGGGAGACCAAACCTTTCGCTCGAATTGTTCATAATGTTCTTTTAATCACACTATGGCCCGGTGATAGGGCGCATTGTCATCCATAAAAATTCCATAGTTGTTTGGATGTATGAAGTCTATGAAAGGCTGCAAAAGGTTTCCAGGTATCCGAACATAACCATTTCCAGTCAATGATCGGCGCAACTGGACCAGAGGAGCCACTCCGTTACATGTACACACAAACCACACCATCATGGGGCCACCGCCAGCTTGCACAGTGTCTTGATGATAACATGGGTCTGCTGCACCGCCCCGAACGATTCCATCAGCTCATACCATCTGAAATCGGGACTCACCTAACATGATCACGGTTTTCAAATCGTCTAGATTCCAACCGATATAGTCACGAGCCCAGGAGAGGCACTGCAGACGACGTCCTGCTGTGAACAAAGGCACTCGCGTCCGTCGTCTGCTGCAGTAGCCCATTAACACCGAATTACGTGCGCTGTCCTACCGGATATTTTCGTCGTACGTCCCACATCAATTTCTGTGGCTGTTTTATGCCATGTTGCTTGTCTATTAGCATTGACAACTCTACGCAAACTCCGCTGCTCTCGGTCGTTAAGTGATGGCAGTCGGCCACTGCGTAGTCCGTGGTGCGAGATAATGCCTGAAATTTGATATTCTCAGCACACTACTGATACTGTGCACCTAGGGATATTGAATTCCTTAACGATTTACGAAATGAAATGTCCCTTGTGTTTAGCACCAATCACCACTCCGCGTTCAAAGTCTGTTAATCCCCATCATGGGGACATAATCACTTCGGAAACCGCTTGAGTACAAACGACAGCTCCACCAGTGCACTTTCCGTTTATACCTTGTATACGCGATACTACAGCCATCTGTATACTTGCGTGTCGCTATTCCACGACTTCTGTCACATCAGTGTGTATGTATATAAGAATATTGTATCAAACTTGTTGTGTTCTACCCACTCGTCTAATACAGGGTGCTTAAGAAACCTGGTTTCTCGAATTGTTACACAACACCTCAGGGAAATCGTATTAATGAGATTTTATTGCAGTAAGATAACTGACAATACTTAACTTTAAGAAGTGTACAACGAGGAGTCGCAAGCAAAAGGTGACATGAAACATAAGCAAACTCTTCAGTATAAACAATTCCAATACAGGTCCAGTAATACAGTCCTGAGCCAGGGCTGTAGAACTCGTAGATCGGCTACACTTCAACTGGGCCAGTGCCGGGCGGCGCGGCGCTTATGTCCCCTTCGTGTAGATGGCGCTACTGTGTCGTTGTCGTCCTAGAGAGGGGTCGGTTAGCGTACTATTGGCTGACGTCCTCTCACAGCCCTGTCTGCTATGACGTTCTTTCCCGTCGTGCCGGTCCTTGACTTTATGCCGGAACAAAACCCTATATGTAAAATGCGATTTCATGATGTAAAATTACGATGACTTAATCGTCAAAGTTCGAGAAAAAATACTTTTATATCAATGATCTATTATCCCAGTGCTTTGAATATACTGTACAATCTTGCATGCATAATCCAAAACCGTATCACTTTTTCCACTTCAAAACTGCTAATGGTTAATTTTATGATTGATGATCTCTGACAAAGACATCAAGAAGCACTGAATAAAGTAACAGTGTATGTCAAACTTCATGGTAGATTAAAACTGTGAGCCTGACCGAGACTCGAAGTCTTTGCTAGTTCTGCAAGGTTCGCTTCTGTTAAGTTTGGAAGGTAGGAGACGAGGTACTGGCAGAAGTAAGGCTGTGAGGAGGCGGCGTGAGTCGAGCTTGGGTTGCTCAGTTGTTAGAGCACTTGCCCCCGAAAGGCAAAGGTTCCGTGTTCGAGTCTCGGTCCGGCACACAGTTTTAATCTGCCAGGAAGTTTCATATCAGCGCACACTCCGCTGCAGAGTGAAAATCTCATTCCAGTGTATGTCAACCAAGCATAGCCCGGCTCGATACCGGTTACGGTTACAGCCGTTGCTGCTGTAGGAGGTGGTGGCCCCGTACGCTAAATTTTTGCAAACCTCTAAAAAATGTAATCACAAATGCTTCCTACTATACCCACATGAATAATATTTTTTTTTTTTTTGCTTTTTTTCCTGCTGTTGCAATTTTAATGGCGAGCAGTGTAGTTTACGTTAGCTTAAAATGCTGGCGCATATGACTTTAGCAATCCCATTTGCTCATTTTCGAAGTAGTGACATTGTCGGACTTTTTGTTTTTGCTGCTGTTGTGGTGTCTAGTCCGAAGAGTGGTTTCCTGCAGTTTTCCACGCTATTCTATGCTGCGCGAGCAGCTTCATCTCCGAATAACTGCTGCAACTTACATACATTTGGAACTGCTTGTTGTATGCATCAGCTGGCCTCCCTCTGCGATTTTTAAATCTGTCACTTCTGTCCATTAACAGACTATTTCTTGATGTCTTTGGATGTGTCGTATCAGCGGATGCATTTTTTTAGTTAATTTTTACTACACATTTATTTTTTCTCGAATTTGATTCGGTACGTACTCATTAGCTACTCGATTTACCCACCTAATCTACAGAATAATTCCGGAGCACAATATTTCAAGAGCTTCAGTTCTTTCCTTGTTTCAACAGATTATCATCCTTACATATAGTAATAACGCGCGGTAGGAGACAAAAGACTGCGACAATGGGACCGTTGCCGGGCAACAGTCTCAGAAAGGCCACCGCTGCACAAGGCAGGCGCGGCCGCGAGCTCTGCAGACCTGTTCCACGGGACGCCGTAACCTTTCCAGCGGGTGAGTTTGGCGGGAACCGCTACACAAAATTTCTCACCATCCCTGAACCAGTTGTTTTCTCTCTTCCCGCTGTTTAGTTGTAGCATCATACGTCCTTAAACCGTGTGTGCCCATAGTTTTCTCGTTTGCAAGTTACTTTCAAACCTCGCCGTTTTCTCTCTCTGTCCTCTCTGGAGCGCCACATGTCCGATCGACATGACAAGTACGTGGCTAAAAACATACAGGTTGTATTAGATAACGGGAGTTTAAGTCCGCCCAAGTCAGAACTCATGTAGAACTAAAAATCCTACGTGCGAAGTATATCGATGATTGCCTGCGACGCGTGGTTAGAGGCTCCATGTCTCGGATTGCGCGGCCCCTCCCACTGGAGGTTCGAGTCCTTTCTCGGGCATGACTGTGTGTGTTGTTCTTAGCACAAGTTAGTTTTAGTAGTGTGTAAGTGCAGGGACCGATGATATCAGCAGTTTGGTCCCACAGGAAATTACACACATTTGTACATTTGATGACTGCCTGGATTTCACTGATTTGCTAAACATTACCTGCTTTGCCAAAGCGACACAGCAACATCGTGGCGACATCCTACTGGAGGATGTTTCGGAACGGCAGACTATTTTTCTTGATCAGATAAGATAACTGGTTGTCATGAGTGCCTATGGTACGTGTTCGTCCATCTAGCATGTTTAAGGGGCTCTCTTGCTCTCCTTCATTCCACCATGAAAGGGTTTATCCAGAAACTGGGCTACAGCCGAGACAACGGATGTCAGTTTTTCTGTGAAATTGGGGTCCGCGGAAATTTTTGCAAGAGGGGGCAAGATTCAAAACTGTCATTTTTTATCCAGGTGGTTGATAAGTTTTGAAATGTTTCGCCACAAGAAGTAAATATGACAAGAATTAGGCCCACACAAAACGTATTGTATCTCAAAACATTGATAGTTATCTGCTTTGTTGTTTTTAAGTAGATTACTTTGATTCCTGGATGTTAAGCATATTTCAACAGCATATGCAAAGAGAACTTTTTCTTATAAATATGAATATCCCTTTCTTTACACAAAAGAACATCAGAAGACCAATCTTCTGATTTATTTCGAGTAAGATATTTAATAGAACGCAGAATATCGAGCACTGTTCCTTGCAGTCATTATCTCTAAATTCAGGATGCGTTGAAAAACTTTCAGACTGTGTATTAAACTCTATCACTTCCACAGCCTTTTCATTGAGCCACTTCACCAACTGATTAATGTTCCGTAGTTCTAGAAATAAATACAGCTATTTGTGGAATTCTGAGTGATTGTTTTTCCCAAACTACACTCAAGTTTGAGAGGGCATCATCCAAAATCACTAAATGTACAGTCAAATTGTAAGTTATCATTTCTAAGAAGATTCCTTCTGCCAGAGTTGCTAAATCCGCACCGTCCTTGTGTGCATGTTTACATGGGATCATAATGGACCTGGAGCGCAGGAATACTAGCGGAAAAGAGCACTAAGGAGGCGAATATTTTCTTCTTTAAAAGATTCTGACAGAAAAGTGGGGAATCAGCTTCCTCAGTCCTTAATGTTTTGACATGCGAACATATTACCGCGCTTTTAACACAGCACATTCCAACTTCTTTTATCCAGTCTCTCTTTGTAGTTAAGCCGTCATGATCAGCATGTCCCTGTCTTTGCCACGGTCTATATATCTCTTTCTCCCACTGTCTCGTTTTTTTCTCCTACTGCCACTGTCTATCTCTCCGACTATCAGTGTCTTCAACACTTTCTCTCGCTCTTCCTTGCCATTGTCTCCTTCTCTGTCATTTTCACTGTCTCTCTGATTCGTTATCGTTGTCTTTGTCCCATTCTTTATTCGTCTCATTGTCGCTGTCTCTGTCTTTCTCGCTCACAGTCAGCTGCCTTTCTCTTCAGCCACCAAAGACTCCTCTCCACACTCGTTCTTGGTGAGGGTTTGCTCAGCGTTTCAGGCCCTAGACAGGGAAACCTTAATGTGAGGATATTCTCTTTTACTGCACTGCCTCTCACTGACCATCACTGTCTCCCCTTCTCTCCCCTGACGCTGTATCCTCTCTCTGCCACCGTCTCAGTTAATTTGCAACTATTTTTCACCACAAAACAGCGTGAATATGTTCGCTTGCCAAAAAATTTGATGACGGTGGCACAACTAGCCTCCCACTCTTCTGCGACAGTGTTTTACAGAGGAACATATTCGCCGTTTTTATGCTCTGACTGGAGCATTTTTCCGCTGATTTCTTTGTTTTCCCTGCAAACGCAGGATGTGCTGCTTTTATAAAAACAATTCTATAGGTAAGTAAAATTTTGATAATTTATTTCTATACATTTATTTACGCTAACACTTATAAACAACAAAAAAGTACATTTAATACAAGATTAACACAGAATGTACAATGTGCGTCCTTTTCATCCAGATGGGAATCGCCGTTCGTTTCGTCCAAACACAAAAAACTGAGTCCTGCGTTAAAATAAAAAACATTGAAACCGCCACTTCAAGAATAAAATCAAAAGGTTTTAAAGCGATGCTACAAATGTACGGTGCAACGCGGCCACACCACAGAACAGATTCTTCCTGTAGTTTAATGGGAGCGCAGGACTCCCATCCAACGCAAGTTCACTTAACACGCCTTTATACAAAAATGCATAACATTGTACTCAACACCTGAAGAACACCAAAATTACAGTTTTTGATTTGCAAGTATATAGAATTTAGTATTACAAAATAATTCTTTGTAAGGTGAAGTGTAATTTTCGAGTGGACGGACACCTCGTAACGTCAGGGTCACTCAGCACGCTTTCCGGCAGTTGCAGCGGACACAGACGGCGCCTCAAAAGCTCTCTTGGTGAAAAAATACTGACTAGAAACGTAGTTTAGTGACTTCAGCATCTTTGCGCTGTGTGACCCGAGAACCCTTGCCACGTGTTCACTACGTCAGTTAATACTACAGTTACACACCAGACGGAATATTACGTGCGTATTTTATACGCGTAAGTACGGTAATTTTGAACCTTTTCACTGCCAGGTATGGAATCCAAAAAAGTACCAAAGTTCTCCGAGAGTCTCATTTTAAGACTATATGGCAAACATTCCTCTGTTGTCATGAACAGAAATTATAAAAGTGGTCATCCACGCAACTGGTAATTCAGATGCCCAAAAATTATGGTTATTCTGATGTTTCTTGATAACGGATAAAGCTTTTCAAAAATGAGAAAATGGCATTGCTAGATAATTTTCAAAAGAATATGAAATTAAAATTTTGGCCTTATGCTGAGGTTAGTTACTTACGTTCAAATGTCTCTAAGCAGCATGGGACTTAACATCTGAGGTCATCAGTCCCCTAGACTTAGAACTACTTAAACCTAACTAACCTAAGGTCATCACACACATCCATGTCCGAGGCAGGATTCGAACCTGGGACCGTAGCAGCAGCGCGGTTCCGGACTGAAGCGCCTAGAACCGCTCGGCCACACCGGCCTGCAGTTACTTAGGTAACTGCGACCCAAAGTGCAAAAAAACGCCTAAAACTGGTGTTGCGGTCTACTCAGTAACCATCCATTAACAAATGGTACTTTTATTAGACGTCTAAAGCCCACATTGGATTTCACTCAGTGCAAAAGATACAACCGAATCGCTCAATTTGCCTCGGCTGGAGGAAGTGTGTGACGTTTAAATTTTGATCCTGTTCTGCAGTATAACTATAGAACGCTCGTTCTTCCTGTAGGTACACAAATGGTCCCTAGGTCAAGCGTTATCCAAAATACTTGACCTTCTATACCTGTGACGAACAGCGCCCGAGATATGACCCCCTGAAAAATCGCATTGTTGTGCGCGGCTTTCTGGAAGATACTGGTACCATGCACTGTCGTGCTCGAACGGATAGAGTGAACTGAGCGATAGGTACTCAACCAGTCGATCTCAACAGCTTCGGGTAGTTTTAATACAGACTGTTCTACAGCACACAGAATTTCATCCAATGAATTTTCTCGTTTAGGAAGAGCATGAGAAACTTTATAAAATTTTTAACAATACGTAACACGCGTTTTATTATATGATGTTCATTTGTACAGTTCATGGCAACAAATCGCAAAACATGTGCTCTGCAGTGAAGGTACGGCAACTCTTGTTCCCTCTTCTCTGATATCCGAGTGCGGGACTCAGTAGGGGAACCACTAAAGTTAGCAGCACCATCGAAACAGCATGTTGCTAATTTGCCGTAAGAAAGTTTTTGTTTCTTTAGTTCACTACCAGTTGCTGTAAATATAGATTCAGCTACTGTATTCTTCAATTCGACCAAACATAAAACCCTCCCTTCACATTAGAAGACGAAGGCGACGTAACATAACGAACTAGGAAAGACCGTTCTTTTGGTTAGAAACACTTTTATATTCGTCTGGCATTACAAAACAAAGTATGTATCATGGAAAATTGTTTCATGATGTTTGTCTAGTATCTCAACAATGCAACGTCTTTGTACATGGGTTTACCTATGTGAAACTATCACTTTAGAATTTAACCCACTTTTCAAGATTAATGTCGCCTTATAGTACTGTCTCACGAATTGAGGGTTCCATGTTGTTGTGTGGGGGATTTCTTCCATACTAAGGAAGATCCCACCACAGACTCTTATTTATTGACGTTGCAGCAAAGAGAAGAATGTCAGATTGATGCTCAAGAAGTTGATTGACAACTTTTCTCAAAGCAGGCTATTATTTCTTTCCTCTTGTAACCGTTGGCGATTAAGATTTCGGTACATCATCTTTCTCTCTGGGTTAATACGAAGACAATTTCTTTTCAGAGAGTTTTTGAATACAGTCTCTGTAGAACTAGAAGATATAGTGAATGTAATTTAGGCATTCCTGCTAAAGAGTGCACAATTTTTGACGGGCCTGCAAACGTATCTCCACAATTTGCTGAAGATATTGTAAGAACGTGCTGTGTGTTACAGTTTCGTTCGCGGTGGAGGCAGATACAGACGTGAAGACACTTTGAGGACATGTGCGTTACATAACACGTCCAGAGACCATTCATAAACTAGAAGAAATGAGAGTGCTGCACACCAATCTTCCTCATCCCCGAAGAACATTTGCTTCCAACATCCGGCAGTGGTGTCCGATGGGATCTGAACGTCCGGAACAATTTTAAATATTGCACCCCCTCATAAGCTGTTATACAAGTTTTAAAACTTCGAACTAAAAAAGACACTGGTTGGCGATGTAACACTTCCTCCATTTTCATTTTCTTTAATTATTTATGTATGAATTGGCGCATTTAATTCCTTTAATTTACATTTTTCAAGTGTAATCGCACTTGTATGCTTTACTGACTTATCGTGCTTTTCAAGTTTTCCTCTGCTTCCAGTAGCTTTTCTGAATTCAGTGAAAGATACAGAAATGAACACTTCTTCTGTTTTTCGTGAAGGTACGGTATCATTTATTAAATGCATTCCACATAATTTGCAAAAAGCTCTACCACGATAAGGGTCAAAATACACCTGTTACATTTACACTTCCATTTTTGCTGGTACTTAGTCTCACATTCAACATTTAGTGTTGGACTACAACTCAAGGATGGATGGGAAATGGTACATTTTTCGTTTGAAGACTGACAGACATTAAATGACGATTCAATAAGCAATCCACCATAACAATCACTACCATTCCTTTTAATAGATTCACACTCATCTACTCCTTCTGCAATATGACGTCTTGTATTACAAAAGAAGGAACTGAAATTATCTGCTCCGACGTTGTGTTTTGGTACTAATACTTCATTTTATATGACGTAGTGAAGAAGACTGCATGTAGATTGTAGAATCACATCACTATTCACACGGAACAACTGACAGTGAGAAGCGCTCCTGAGTGGCGCTTCCTCTGGCAAAGCATTGGTTTAAATGGGCGCATTCTGGCGTCCAGCGCCACTGCACTTGCGTGGCGATCAGTGGCGGGCAACAGCCGGCAGTGGCGCAGGAGTGTAACAGGGCCACAACTGGCAGAGTATCGCTTCCAGTAGCGCCAAGCGTGGCCAAGCAGCGGGTAATGCCACACGTACACAGTCGGCTCTTGGTATAGTGGGGCAAAAGTCAGTGTCCATAATGTGAGAACTGTCATGAATCATTTTTCCAGCCTTTCTTATTATAGACAGGCTCTGATTTCAATTAAATGAGACTTTGTTGTAGCAGAAGTTAGAATAATTAGTGTGTATCGCTGGGGCAAGTATACTAACACTGTGACTTATTTCAGCTTATTTTACCAGTAGGCCCATGTGGTTTTTGGTTTCTGCACCACCCTGTGACTGCTACAACTGCGTTGACTACAGCGCAGTGTGTATTTTGGATGCTTGTCCTGATATTACTTTGTGTGCGTGTGCATTCATGGTAGACTTCAAGGGTTATGATTTTCCCACGTACTTTGTGTGTGTCGTTTCTTTATGTTAACGAGGAGCAGGGCAAAAGACAAGCGTGATAGGCGCGTCCAGAATCCTGTGGAAAAGATGGAATCACAGAGGGAAAGCAGACTTGATACACTGCAGGACGAGATTAATCTCTGTCCGGAGTGACACAGCAGTTGTGGAAACAGCCCCAGTGAAACAGTTCCACGCAGAAATGCGCAGGTCTGTTCTGTAGATAATAGTTTTCACGATGGTATCATTTTTCATAGGCAAGTTAACACGTTTGTACATACTAAATATTTTCACATGGTGTAGAAGATGAATCAGTCTCACCACCTCCTGTTCGTAGTGAGCGTAATTAAGGAGGGCCGTCACCTAAACGCAACATGAAACCTTAGTCCCAAAAAGAAATGATTTTAAAAACGTTTAGCGTCTTAGATAAGGCTCGACAAAAGAATGGGAAACGCATTGTGAAAGGAGATGGGTAGGAAAGAAATGGAAAAATTTACGACGGTAATTCGAGAGATGATAAATAAGGTGACTAATAATTTGAACGAAGTGAAAGGCGTAGCGGCCGAATGGAAAACTGTCTCCATTGAAGCAAAGAAAGACGCTCGTGTGGCCAAGGTTATATTCTATACAGGCACAAAACATGTCAAAGTCGTTCAAAGCACAGAGGAAAATGCCAAAAGATATTGGACATGCTAGAAGAACAGGGTCGGCAGATTGTTAGAGAAACCGAACACACAATAGCGAAGAATTCGCAAAGTATAGTAACTTTGTAACAGGACAGAACAGATTTGAAACAGGTAGCTGATGTTCAGGAAGACATCAGTGTACAACAAAAGCACATGCGCCATGACGTAACGGGAATGCAGAATCACATAGCCGTTATTGTATGAAGAGTTTATGGCAACGTACACTATAACCTCAGACATGGACCAGAGGCTTCAGTGAACAAGATAGAAGGTGCATCATCTGTATCGAGGTTCGGCGCTGTGCCTGCTGCTAAAGTGTTTGCCAGCAGGACCGGTGAGGAAGTACTGGGCGAACTGCTTTCTCCCGACATGCAGAGCACGTTAGCTGAAGCACTGAAGCAGAAGTGAAACACATTTGATGCACCTCTGCGTCGTCCGCCCCAGGTAGCTGAGAAGTCAGCGCGACAGAATGTCAAGCCTAAGGGCCCGGATTCGATTCCCGGTTGGGTCGGAGATTTTCTCCACTCAGGGACTGGGTGTTGTGTTGTCCCAATCATTATCATTTCATGCCCATCGACGTGCAAGTCGCCCAAGTATCATCCAATATAAAGACTTGCACCCGGCGAACGGTCTACCCGACGGGAGGCCATAGTCACACGACATTTACATTACCTTTGCGTCGTACAGAAACTTCGATTGAACGGGAAGTTAGCTGCACAGGCAGCACTAGTATACGGGGCAGCGCGGATCTGGAGAGAAGAGAAGAAGTGTGGAATTTTGAGTGTAGAGTGGCGCGTGTGGTGGGACCAACGTCATCCATTGATCACAAGCACTTACTTTACGTTCATAACTTTCAGAATACAAGGAGTCAGGCAATTCTTAACATTTCAGAAGTTTCATCGCCCAATTTGAATACCCATTGCCTCCAGATTGGCCACTAGGGTATAAACTTGAATTTATTTGCTGGGCGCATCGAAGGTTCGGCAGCGGAAAAAGATGAAGTGCATAGCATCTTCCTACTGTACCTACAAAGAATCCAGGAACGTATTTTTGAGCACCTATTAGAGATACAGTACTGGACGAAACAGGAAATCATGCTGCGTCAGGATTTAGAATCATCTGGTTTCAGAAGCTCTTTTAAATTTTTGAATTCGTATTTAAAAAAATAATCAGTTTCTAGAGAAACATGTAATGCACTGGCATCTATCCACTTTTGCTCCATGAAGCTCCCACGTCATTAACAAGTCTCGGCTGGCATTGTGGCAACGATACGGAAGCTTTTAAAAGCATACTGAGAAAATTAGATTTCGCCTACGAGGCACCACAATACAAAATCGAGAAGAATTGCAATCAAGTAGTGCGTACCCACCGCAAAACAACAGAAATTTTGAAAGACATGAAACTATCGGACGTAATAACGGTGGCAACGGCTGTGGAAACGACTGGTGTCACTTTAATGTGGCGCAGTCTGAAAGCCGCAACAGTCTCGGAAATGACAATAACAACAGGCATAACAACGAACGCTGGCAGTAAAAAAATTGTGGAGAACGCGGACCGTATAGCGATCAAGTGGAAATAGTAGAAGTTCGTGGAACAAACCACACGATGAAACAGAAGGGACGAAATCACAGCAACAACGACGGTACACTGCCGGGGTCACTATTCAGAATTTGCCGCCCAACCTATCGGATGGAGCCGAATCAACTTATATATATATACAGGGTGGTCCATTGATAGTCACCGGGCCAAATATCTCACGAAATAAGCATAAAACGAAAAAACTACAAAGAACGAACGTCGTCTAGTTGAAGGGGGAAACCAGATGGCGCCATGGTTGGACCGCTAGATGGCGCTGTCATACGTCAAGCAGATATCAACTGCGTTTTTTTTTAAATAGGAACCTCCATTTTTTATTACATATTCGTGTGGTACGTAAAGAAATATGAATGTTTCAGTTGGACCACTTTTTTCGCTTTGTGATAGATGGCGCTGTAATAGTCACAAACGTATAAGTACGTGGTATCACGTAACATTCCGCCAGTGCGGACGGTATTTGCTTTGTGATACATTACCCGTGTTAAAATGGACCGTCTACCAATTTCAGAAAACGTCGATGTAATGTTGATGTGTGACTATTGTGATCAAAATGCCCAACGGGCGTGTGATATGTATGCTGCTCGGTATCCTGGACGACATCATTCAAGTGTCCGGACCGTTCGCCGGATAGTTACGTTATTTAGGGAAACAGGAAGTGTTCAGCCACATGTGAAACGTCAACCACGACCAGCAACAAATGATGCCCAAGTAGGTGTTTTAATTGCTGTCGCGGCTAATTCACACATCAGTAGCAGACAAATTGCGTGAGAATCGGGAATCTCAAAAACGTCGGTGTTGAGAATGCTACATCAACATCGATTGCACCCGTACTGTATTTCTATGCGCCAGGAATGGCATGGCGACGATTTTGAACGTCGTGTACAGTTGTGCCACTGGGCACAAGAGAAATTACGGGACGATGACAGATTTTTTGCACGCGTGCTATTTAGCGACGAAGCGTCATTCACCAACAGCGGTAACGTAAACCGGCATAATAAGCACTATTGGGCAACGGAAAATCCACGATGGCTGCGACAAGTGGAACATCAGCGACCTTGACGGGGTATTGTATGGTGCGGCATTATGGGAGGAAGGATAATTGGCCCCCATTTTATCGATAGCAATCTAAATGGTGCAATGTATGCTGATTTGCTACGTAATATTCTACCGATGTTACTACAAGATGTTTCACTGCATGACAGAATGGCGATGTACTTCCAACATGACGGATGTCCGGCACATAGCTCGCTTGCGGTTGAACCGGTATTGAATAGCATATTTCATGACAGGTGGATTGGTCGTCGAAGAACCATACCATGGCCCGCACGTTCACCGGATCTGACGTCCCCGGATTTCTTTCTGTGGGGAAAGTTGAAGGATATTTGCTATCATGATCCACCGACAACGCCTGACGTCACGCGTCAGCGCATTGTCAGTGCATGTGCGAACATTACGGAAGGCGAACTACTCGCTGTTGAGAGGAATGTCGTTACACGTATTGCCAAATGCATCGAGGTTGACGGACATCATTTTGAGCATTTATTCCATTAATGTGGTATTTACAGGTAATGACGCTGTAACAGCATGCGTCTCAGAAATGATAAGTTCAAAAAGGTACATGTATCACATTGGAAAAACTGAAATAAAATGTTCAAACGTACCTACATTCTGCATTTTGATTTAAAAAACCTACCTGTTACCAACTGTTCGTCTAAAACTGTGAGCCATATGTTTGTGACTATTACAGCGCCATCTGTCACAAAGCGAAAAAAGTGGTCCAACTAAAACATTCATATTCCTTTACGTACTACACGAATATGTAATAAAAAATGGGGATTCGTATTTAAAAAAACGCAGTTGATATCCGTTTGACCTCTGGCAGCGTCATCTAGCAGGCCAACCATAGCGCCATCTGGTTTCCCTCTTCAAGCATGACAAGTTTCGTTCTTTTTAGTTTTTTCGTTTGACGCTTATTTCTTAAGATATTTGGCCCGGTCACGATCAATCGACCACCCTGTATATAAAAGACGTTTGATGATATCTAGCGGGAGATACTTGATAGTTGCATATGAATTTCCATTGGGCTATGTGTGTGATATGTTTTGCCATACTAATTTTTCAGGTAAAATACTCTATATTGCATGAATTATCCCTCATGAAATATTTTTGGTATGAGGATTTTACCGGTCGTAACTTTGTCAAACCGTTTTCATTATGTGTGGAAAGATTTTTTCTATGTTTCATTTTTGCTTGGTCTGTTTTGGAGGGGACATCCTGCTTATTTTTATTTCTCAATTTGATGAGTATACTTGTAACTACTGTGTTCATATCTTCTCGCTAAAATGGCGAAGGTGTTTCCGTTCTTCGTATTTCGAGAGTTTGGGCACGCCATGGCACATTTGTGCCCTCTACTGTTTTTTTTTCGCTGTGCTGTATTTACCGCCCACGGCTTTGAGCGTTGGACAACGATCGATTGTGTATGGACCCATCGCCAAGACGATAGAGCACCCTCTGATTCGTGAAGTTCTCTCATGAAGAACGTAAACGACATTGAACGATCATGAGTTGCTCAACCCATTTGCTGTACACAGAAAGCAGCGATGCATAACATATTACCAATAAAGTTCTTTGTACAGATTGATTATTTTGCGTTGGGGAAAACTTGTCACTTGTCGGAATCAAATTTCCTCACGTTGCAGAGATTGAGGAATCAGAATAACACTAGGACCATAATATCTAACTATCTAAGCGCCCACTGCTTCCCTCACGTAGACTGTATGACCTGCAGAGATGTTTATGTTGTTCTAAAGTTGCAACACTTTCGAAGCTTCTCACGCTAATTATGGTCATATAAGCATAGCCTTTTCCAAATGCACTTCTGACGAAAAAGTGATTCTGGTGGCTGAACTCGAATGTTTTTGTTAATCATACCTTTTGCGTTCTTGTGAAGATTTTTCCATAGCAACTTTCATCCCCCAACAAATATTTCTTTATATCAAAACGAGGAGTGAAATACCAATTTTTATAATTTTAGCTTTAAATGTTCTTTTTGATGTAAAGAAATATCTTCTTAAAAATTTTCATCTTCTATTGCATTTCCTTAGTGGTTGAATTTGCAGAAACACTGAAAGGAGAAGTTTTTGTTTCTAACTGATATGTCAACCACCACCTTACCAAAGACGTAGCCTTAAAAGTCCTATAGTTCTGCTTTAGAAATTATTTATTTTCAAAATATCTTTCACCCACTATTCATCCCTTAGTTGTTGAATTTCGAAAAATGTTGGAACCCGTACTTTTTATTTTCTGTCTGAGAAACCAAATACCGGTTACCGTAGTCGAAGCTTCAAAATTCCTTTAATAGCGACATGCTTTCAAAAAGCCTTTCATTCCCTATTTCAGCCCCTTTGGAGAGGAATTTCAGACAATCTTTTCTTAAATGATTCCTAGATTTTAAGATCCGCACCATCTCGAAACTTGAAGTTTCTATCGTTAGTGGTTTGGGTTGGGTGATGATGAGCCAGTGAATCAGTCACACATTATTTCAACCCCTTAGGGGTTGACTTTCCAAAAACAGTGAAACACATATTCTTTCATCTCTGACCGAGAAGCCAAACACCAAAGATTTAGCTTTGAAAAGGCTTTCGAAATTAAATATTTTCATAAACTGTTTCATCCTCCATTTCACCTCACTAGAGGTTGAATTTCCAAAAGCAGTGTCATACGTATGTTTGATTTCTAGCTGAGAACCCAACACACGTTTCGTACATGTAGCTTTAAAAATGCTTACACAATGAAATGTTTCCATAAGAACTTTCATCCCCACTTCACCTCCATAGGGCTTGAATTTTCAGTAACAGTGAAGCTGGTATTAATTTATTTCTTATTGAGAATCCAAATTTGTTTTTCATATATTTAGCATTAAAATGCTTTCACAATAACGCATTTTCATAAAAAACCTGAACACCTATTGGACCCCATTAGGGGCTCAATTTCCAAAAACAGTGAAACAAATATTGTTTATTTGTAACTGAGATGTCAAATACAAATGTTCATAGATGTAGCTTTAAAAATACTTTAGTATATCTTTAAAAATAACATACTTTCAAAAAACGTTTTCCTCCATTGTTTCACCCCCATAGTGTTAAATTTCCAAAAATGCTGAAACACGTATTTCTTTATTTCTGACTGGGAAAACAAATACCAAATTTCGTAGATCTAGCGTCAAAATTGCCTTAGTAGCGACCTAGAAAACCAATTAACCTCCTATTCCACCATCTTAAGGATGTAATTTCGAAAAATTCCTTCTTAAACGACTCTTACAGTATTAGGTCCACACCTTCGCCTAATTTCAAGTTCATATCCTTAGCGGTTTTGGCTGGGCGATGATCAGTCAGTCAGTCAGGACATTGACTTTTATATGTAGAGACTGTATGATAGATGATGGAAGAGGAAAACTTAAGGATAACTGGGAGAGCTGGGTTGTATGATAAGGATGAGCAACCAATTCCACATCGATTTTGTATGTTGCTGAGTATGCTCTATCAGTACACTATCATAATTTAATTTCCTATCACTTTTATTACACATGTATCTATCTTTGCATGTAATCTACAGGAAACACATTTCTTATGTGGCTGTTGTTATAAAATATATGGACAAAGAGGCATAATTAATTACTTAATATGATATGCCATAATTAATGGGAATATTAAGCTAAGATGTCCATGCACAGGGATCAGACACTAATACGGTAATTGAATCTAACAACTAGCATGCAGTTTACACTTTGTATCACATAGCAACACGAGATAATTAAATACTGTTTTAACTTCATTATGAATATTCTTAAACATTAAATAATAATAAAGATATAAAACCAATAATGCAAAAGCATCAAGGAAAAGAAAGTTTTATTACTTTCGTTTTGAATAATATATAGAGAATATATTTTCTATGGTTAATTCACAATTTAAAACTAAGAATTAAAGTCAGATTTAATTATCTATTGATTGTATCTATATCTCTTGATGCAATATCGTTTTTGTGAAGCCTTGAATGAATTGGTATGGCAAAGTGTGTTCAGATACAGAGAAGCTGTGAGTGTCTCATGGAGGCAGCTGGCCATATCCCTCATATGCACCGTGGCAGCTCAACTGCGGCCTTGACTGTGGCGAACACAGCCAGCAGTGAGTGGGACACAGCAGGGAGCAAGTGCAGCAGGACGTGACGTGAGGTGTGTCGGTCCAGCTGAGTGCCAGGGTCACTTTGCCACCTGTCAGAGGAGCCTCCTTACCCCAACGACGAGGGTACCCACGCCTGACAGCACGGCGCCTACCTGTGTGAGCAGTAGCTCAGAAAGTGTGCTGATGAGTGAAAGTGCATTGACAGTCCTTCCCCAGAGACCTGACGATGGAGGGTAAGATGTGGTGCCTGTTGGTGACTCCCCCTCCCTGCTGACACAAGGACAACGATGTCAGAGGAGCAGTACTACAGGTAGCAGAGAGTAAGTTCTGTCTCAACATGTTTCTATTTTGTAATCAATACTGGAGTTGTCATACGTTCAATATGACACTATAGAAGGTATCTTTCTTCTCAGTGTTTCCGAGCTTTAAGATTCAGTAGAATATGCTCCCTCACATGGCAGTTCTGTAAGAATTATTTGTGCAGACTTCCCATCAGACCAACTGAGTGCTGCACATAACTATAGTTACAGCACAGGTTGTATGTGAACAGTCCTGTAATATCCCTTTTGTCGATCAGGACAATAATATCACTAAAATTCCAGAATCCGTAATCTCTGAAGAAAGAAGTCGAAACCAAATTAGTATTTCCTATTTTTCTTCTCGACAGCAGCTTGGTATTCCAATCTCAATACTCATTCTGCTCTAAACACGATAGAGCGTAAATTTTTCCAACTTCAACTGTTTAGTGTATAAAAAAACGATGTCCAACAATTTGAGTTCAATCAAACCTTACTTTGCCATATAAACAATGAGACCATCTAGGGGAGATCGAGTTCTGTCCTGTGTAAATCGACACCCACTCTGTTGCATCGACGAGTCCAGCCCAGTGGAGAGCCAAATATTCAATGCAGGCCTGTCTGTACAGACGGTGTTGCAGTCATTTTCAGAGCATGGTCCTCGAGCTACTTCAGGGTAGTTATCAGCAACGGGCCCCAATAATCTGCACCATCTTCTCACTTAATTTGACACTTGAGGTGTTGTATGTTGTGTTTATGTGTTGTGTTTATGCAAGTGTGTATGATGTTAGGCACAAAAGCAGAGTACACACTGCACATGTGAATTGTTTATTAGCAACTGTACGCCATCACTGCCAAAAAACCAAGAATTTTTAATGAATTTTTCGTGTGTAATGAACTTTTAGTGTTATTATGTCTTTTATAGTATTGTGTAAAGACTTTCGGTATGTGTATCCTACATTTGTCAACATGATAATTAAGGATAGCACGATTTTCTAAGGATTGTTACGCCATTTTGCGCACATTAATTGTTTCAATCGCTTAAATTCATTTTTTCTTACAGTTAACGACATTTTCTGTCCATTTTTTGCTTAAATGATCAAGTGTTCCAACACAAACCTAACTTCACACAAATTAATTCATATACACTAATGTATACATGAAAATGTAGTTAGCAGTCACACATCTGCTTGCACTGTTGACACTATATATATAGAGTATACTGCACACTTGCTTGCTGTTTAACATGTTTCAGTGTTGTTATTTATCTAATTTGTTCAATTACATACACACAATTTCTGTTTCTATATAAATTTTTTAAGACATATGATAATGTGACACTGTTTTGGTGACTCTGCAGCTAAACCAAAACTCATTTTAGTGTTTATTTTCTTAGGAGGATGTTTGATTCCATTGTAACTCATTAACTGTTTCATTATCAAAGCCTAAGCGCCGTCTGTATAGTATTTGCAAAGTCATAAAGTTAGAGGACAGGAAGATCTAGGTTGAAAGGTGGCTACACTGAGTCACAGCGCCAGAGATTGCGCCAAAGAGTATTATTCAGCCGCCTCCACTGGCTGTGCTTGTTGAGATGTGGTAGTGGAGAGTTCTTGTCGAGAAGTCGTCGTGGAGAGTGCATACTGAGAAGTGGGCAGTAGGTGTTCTGATGTAGCCGTGACTACTTGTGAGCAATGTTGTATGCAGTTGTTCTGATGGGCTAGACAGCCGATGCTGTTCGATTGCGGATGTTGTAATGATCAGAGTGTATGTTTCGTCAATATATATGAAGGTAAAGAATTTTTTTTTATTTTTTCATTTCAAATGTCCTAACTAACAATGTCTCTTGGTAACAGGTTCAGTCAACAAAGCATCTGGCTTGTGTTCGTGTATTAGAGTGTAATTGTGGTTTCTATGTGCAATTATAGTATTTCTGTTTTTTTTAATTACTTCAGTGTAAATGGTGCTTAAATTACCTTGTCTTATTGAGGAAGAACCGTGCCAGATGTGTACGTTGAATCACACTTCCACACACAGAACAGTTACATTTATGCTCTGTTGTCTCGTAGCTTTTATAGTTGCTGGGGACTTAATTAATTAATTGTGTTAACGGAGGTTTTGTTTCATTCTTTGTTGTTATTGTATGCAGTCAGATTGCGTACTAATACTGGTCAGGGCCAAATGGTTACGAGACTGCGTAACCGGACAGACAGTGACGAAAATTAAAATATTTGCATAGTACTTAATTAAGCCCCCATGCAAGGTGTCTTGCAAAACGTAAACAAACTATGTCATAAGTTGCTAGAAGTGAATGTGCTGCTAGCTGGCTATTAAACGTTCATGATTATTGTTTCTGGAAGAGCGTCATGTTCCCTTGGATAAAATATCCATACGAGAAGAGCGACTGGCTGCCCTCTCTTCTGCTTATATTCAGCTTTTTAAGTGTGAGTGACAGTCGTTGTACTTCTCCCTGAGTACATTTGAATGTTGAGCATAGCACAGTGATAAGTTTCTTTTTAACTGGCATGTAACCTTCTAATTCTTCTTATCCATATTTTACTGCCTGACAAGTACATAAGACGCTCCCTAAGCAGTAACTAACACCGAACACAGGGCTCGAAAAGGGGTCTGTTTTATTTAACAGTCCTCTTTCCACTCAGGTTAATTTTATTAAAAATTTGACATTATTTTTGTATCATTTAGGGTTTTGTATCTTGTTATCGGTAATTGACAGGCGATCGTTACAGTGATTTGAATCAACAGTGGTATCACAAGGTTAACATTACTAGGAAACATTCGATGGATTTACTAATCGAGTGGGGAAGTGGCTTTCAGCCACAGTGGGAGGCGGCGGCTGGTCTCTCACACTGTAGGTGTTTGCGGGCTGCGATTCTGTTCTAAAATCCGGAGGGGGGAGGATGCGCATACGGCTTCCGTAGAATTCTGCTCTGTAGGTCGACTGTAGGGAATAGCCGAGGCGCAGACTCACCAGGGCTGGCGCCTAGCCAACGCCGTAGAGGGCGGCTGGTTTCAAACGGGTGCTCTGGTCGTGAGCCATTACCAGGGACTCACTTGCTAAAATACCTGCGGCTGTAACTGTGGGAATGACGGTTCTAGAAGCTGTTAATCTTGACTGGTCCACGACTTCGCAGCACCTATTGCAGACGTCTAGTTTCCACCTTTTTATTTTAGTTTCGTCTTGTGAGGTTTCTGGCTAGTTTTGGTGGAGTGTAATGTTCGAATGGACGGACAACATGTGACTTCAGTGTCACTGAGCACGTTTTCCCACAGCTGGAGCGGAGAGACATTAATGGCATCGCATGATAGCTGATAGAAATACTTCCACCGAATCTGAAAAATGTCCTATAGCTAAGATAAATGAGGAAGACAAAGTATGGAACACACTGAAACATATACATATTTGCAATAATATTCAAAATTTGTACGTTGAGTGGTTACTGTGTTGAGGGATGTACTAGAGTGATTCACTTCAAAAAGATTTTTATGGCGAGAAAAACATTTTCCATGGTGAGTGAGAGCTACTAAATACGATAATGTCAAGTTTAAATAACGATGGATGCCCAGGTTTTCAATTTGAGGTAAAAGAATTAAGTGAGACTATTCGGACATGTGGCTAGGGCAACTTTGTGAGTGGGACGTGGCAGTGAACGTTTCAATAAGACCTGGAAGATAGAAACCATTCATGTACTGGTATCGTACTGAAAATGTGGGAGTTATCTGGGTCCACAAGTGGTAATGTATGAGTGGATAGGGGGGAGGGGTGTGGGGGTATCTGATCTGCCCCTCCTGAAATCTGAGTATACAATCTTACTTTCTCACATTTTTAACAATCGTTACCTGCTGTTCTATTAAATAAGAGATTTAACACTTCCGAGCACGACAGGAGTTATGTGATTTTTAAGGCTTATTCGGTTTCTATACTTTGGAGGGAAATAATTTTGCATTGTTCACTGATTAGTTTTGTTGCCATACCACAGGATTTTCTAAATCATTGTGACATTTTTCCCTATTTATCATTTTTTGTGAAACCCAAACATTAACTGCACATGAACAAAAACTGTTTTGTGAATGACTTGTTGGAAACCACAAGTTTAATTAAAAGAAGGATGTTATTTCAGACCGTTGAATCAAAATAAAGGTATTCACATTCATATTAATAACGTAAAAAGTATATCAGCCGAATTAGGTTATAGTAATGAAATATGCGTGGTATCTCGGTATGCAAATGAAGTACCGGAAAACAATGAGTCGATAATTACCGGTCGTTTGAGATTGAAGATGTTTCCAGTAGGTCCTTTCAAATTTAGCTTTTCGGCCATTATACATTCTCAAATTCACCGAATCGGATACTTCAAAAATTAAAATTTTAGAACTCTGTCACCTCATGGATGCCCATAGTGGGAAGTAAGTTAGTGGTCATATGCTCACACACGATAGTCTAATACAAAATATTCTAGAAGGTATGATGATTTAAGCGAAAAACTGTACTGAGTTGTGAGAATATCGTCGTGAAAACCCATTACCAGGACAGTTATTCCTTGTTGACATTACATGAAGTCAGCTACACATTTTGTGTCTCAGGATAAACGTTCTGCATCACCTAAGATGTCATAATGCAACATATATATGAAATCAACCAGATGATGTAAAGTAGTAAATGTAGGAGTTCACACCACATACAGTTTGAAAATAACATAACTGCACGACAATCTAAATTGCAAATCTTGCGATAAGATATATGTTTCTAAAGTCCAGTTTACAAAAAAAAAAAAAAAAAAAAAAAAAAAAAAAAAAAAAAAAACTATTGCAGGAAATTATGCCAGAAAATATTATTTTAGATGTGTCCAGTGTTCAGATTTGTTAAGAAACATAGAAATATATTTTTGATGTCTCCATAAAATCGCCTGTCTAAGGGTAGAGCAGTTGCTGCGACAAATCATCTACTTGATCCAGTAGAAATTTGAATATGACGCAGATTTTTTTAAAATATAACCCGTGTCCTACATCATACTTGATAAAACTGTAGAACTATTACAAAGTAAGCAACACTAGCAGCAAGAAATAACACAAAGAGAGACACACTGATGTCGAGAAAGGACGACGCCTTGAAACTCATCCTGTCCATCGGCAGATGGAGGATGTCCACAGCCTTCCACGATCTCAGGAACAACAGAACTCTGCTCATGAGTAGTGCCGCTCTGGCAGCACGCTCTGCGGCTGAAGAATACGCCCAGCAAATGGTCAGCAAGCGGCACACAATGATGGCCACCCACAGCGTCAACAGGAAGATCTGGACAAATTTCCCCTTCCAGACTAGGTCAGTGTGCAGCGTCTCCATTAGGGCGTAGGAGTAGTTGATGGTGAGGACGAAGTTACCAACAACGGTGAGCAGCAGCGCGGGTCCGAAGTGTCCTCCGCAGAGGCGGGCGCAGCGGTGCAGCGCCAGCCGGGCGCGCTGCAGACGCGCTGCAGTGCGACTGGAGCTCCCGGAAGGTCTGCACGCACCACCGCATCCTCCAGCTGTGCCTTGCAGTCCAGTGGCGGGCGCACGCTCCTCAGCAGCAACGCATTCACACTGCCCATCCTATCTCTGACAGCCAGGACGATACCAACGAACTCCATCTGCCACAACATGGAGAATCCGTGCAGTCCGACGAAAACGTGTTTCCCTGGTAATCCATCGAATATATTGAATGCTACGCAAATGGCTGGTACAGATGTAAGTAGGCTGTTTACGTTCTTATATTGGTAACGCCACCGCCACGTCGCGCTCTGTATGAAAATCACTGGCTGGGTGGCATTGTTGGAATTTGCTATTGTAGTGTTGGGCAGCTGGATGTGAACGGCGCGTAGCGTTGCGCAGTTGGAGGTGAGCCGCTAGCAATGGTGGATGTGGGGAGAGAGATGGCGGAATTTTGAGAGCGGATGATCTGGACGTGTGTCCATCAGGGACAATAAATTTGTAAGACTGGATGTCATGAACTGATATATATATGTTATGACTTTTGAACACTATTAAGGTAAATACATTGTTTGCTCTCTATCAAAATCTTTCATTTGCTAACTATGCCTATCAGTAGCTAGTGCCTTCAGTAGTTTGAATCTTTTATTTAGCTGGCAGTAGTGGCGCTCGCTGTATTGCAGTAGTTCGAGTAACAAAGATTTTTGTGAGGTAAGTGATTTGTGAAAGGTATAGGTTATTGTTAGTCAGGGCCATTCTTTTGTAGGGATTATTGAAAGTCAGATTGCGTTCCGCTAAAAATGTTGTGTGTCAGATTATTGATAATCAGAATAGGTAAAGAGCGAAATGTCTGAATACGTTCAGTTCTGCTCAGCTGTTTGAAAAGCAAATAATGTAAGAGGTTTATCAGCACAGTAATTCATTAATTTTTCTAAGGGGACGTTCCGCAGAAAGTAGAAGCACTAGAACACCCAACATCACGTTATCAATTAAGCTTGTTTTTTTGTATGTTCGTCTGCCATATGCGTTTTCATAACGAGTAAGCAATTTGTCCACAAGTTCTAGAAGCTCTAGCACCTCCTCCAACTTCCGCTTCGCTGTAAAGAGGCTTATGCTTAGCATCGAAGCTGGTTCTAACAATATACACAATAAAGACGTCGCATATGAAATACAGATCAGCAACGGCCATTTCCAAGGAATGTCAGCAGCGATATGGATGTACACGTACCACACACCAGCTACAGCAATAACAGCGAACCACAACGGAGCGGCAGAAACACTGATGATCCTCTTGAAACGCTCACATAGATTTTCTGCTCAATAACGCTCGCCATTACTTCTCACTGGAGCAAGTATCGTGCACACAAAAAAAAAATTGGTCTGACTGCCTTCCGAAAGCTATAATCACGTATTGCTAAATCAAGAAGGAATGTCTGTAAGTGACAAACTATATAACATTCAGATTCACACTGAGAAATCTCAGGTTACAGGTTGTTTCGCGTTGCAGCTACGATGATGCATATACGGCCGAGTCCTTCCAGCTTGTAACAGGCTATCGCACTAATGTCAGAAATTGGAATGAATTTTAGCACCGGCAGTACCGTTAATGAAACATCGGTCGAAGTTTATTCATTTCGTGATGCCGCACCCACACATGGCATGAGTCATCAATAGGTTCCCGAAAGTCGAACACACGCAGTGAACAGCAAATTTGTGTTCCAATTAATTTAATTCTCACTTAGGAAAATATCGCAGGGCAGTATAATTTATGAATCTCTGGGAATAACGAAGTACTGATCTCTGTACTGTAATGTTCATGTGTAGAAAACAAAGCTTCCTTGACTACTCTACCAAAATTTATTTTCTCAATGAACACTCTTTCCGATTAAAAGCACATTTTCTGCCAGAACGCTTGGCTGACGTGCAGGAATGGATCGACAGAGGCTGTCAAGCTATACACAAGGCGAGAGACATAACGCAGGGGCCAGGTGGTTATAATTAAATTGCAGCTACTCAGGAAGGTCCAGTGTGGACAGTAACTATCGTATGGCCGCGGAACTACGTAGATACTGAAGCATTAATGTGGAACCGATTTACGCTAAAAAAAATTAATTTAAATTTTGGCTACCATGTGCAAATCTGGCACTGTACACCGTTTGTATGACGACACGACATCCACGCTGTCATTTGAAAGGCCATAACGTGAGTGAACGGTGTGGCTATCAACCAGAGAGGCTGTGCGCTGTTAGTGAAACAGTTTTATGTGCGCGGTAGCAATTACAGTGCTGCACTGAAAGCGTATCGCCGACAGAAAGGTTTGAGGAGAAGCCTGATGTCATTCACCTTTAAAGATGACGATGAAATTCCAAAACAAGTGTGATCTTGGTGTGGGACTTGAAATAGGAAGGCGTCTTATTCCGTGGGAAGTTATTGCCGAGGTTACCGCTGCAGCAATTTACCATGCCGCACGTACCACACGTAGTGCGGTGCTCTTGCAGTGCCACTAGTATTGTCCCTCCTATAGTTAACATTACGGCAAGTTTTAAGGTCTTTATTACACTGGTACCCGTACAGTATCCATACGGTGCAGTACTGAAACCTCCTGGTCTGTAGGAACATCTTGAAACTGCTCTTCGGTTTCTGCATGATGACATGTGGCCAGGCAATAGTAAATGAAGTCACGAGGCACACTTTACACTACAGGGTGCCCTGAATACGCAGAACTGCCGAATTTGGGGTTCTGTTAAATCACATGTTGTGCTCGAAGAACCGTAGCGCTCGCGCTATGTGACTGTGTGGTGTGGATTCACAACTAGCGTGGTGGTCGGTCCATTCATCTCTGAAGAGAACACACTGAGACGGCCAGTCAGGTGTACCGTGACGTCTGTACGTTATCGAAATCTCCTTGTACAACATGTGATTCCTCCTATGGAAAAGCACAGCTGAGTTGTAAGCACTATTTTCATGTAATATGGTTAATAATAAAATCAACATGTTAGACATTTTTCACGTATTAGATTTTCTCACATGTTAGACCTTTGTTTCCGCGACCCGTTCTTAATTCATTACCCATGGAAATATTTCCACATGTCTTTCTTGCGCTCACGCTCTGAATTTCCTCTGGTGGCCAAAAGTGGAACTAATTTTTTCAGCGTAAATCTATTCTGCATTAACGCATTGGCGTATCTAACAAGTTTCGCTGCCATACGATAATTATAGCAAACAGTTGACCTCCGTGAGTAGCTGCATTTTAATTACAACCACCTGGAGCCAACAGGAGAACAACTTTGCGATCCAGCTTCCTGCCGTTGCGACAACCATCATGTTTCACCAGATGCAAACAAACACCTAACCCAGGAACGGTTCGCGTGTTTATTATTATGACTATTTTACCAAGTGCCGCAAATGTTAGCCTTTCGTCCTGATGTCTGCTGTAGAGTGGTTCCCTAAAGACAGTAAGAATGAGACGAAGACGGTGGATAGGTGACTACAAGGATAGTTGCGTTATTAAATAAATAACTGTCAAAATCAATCTGATGAATACCCCTTGTCTTTTTACATTCTAAGGGATACGTATGGCGCACCTACGAGAGTCACCATATGTTCGGAGGTGCTGTTACGGTCGACGTTCTGGAGGGGACATAGGAAAGCAGGGGAGTATTGTGTTAAGGATCAGAAGCCAGAAGCCAATAGAGAGAAGCGTCTTTATCCCCTGTCCTCAGCTGCCCACGTCCGAGGTTGGGCGTTGTCCTTTTCTACGCTCCCATTGGTCAAGGACCGCGACCGAGACTTTGCCGAGACTTTGGCGTCCATTCCATGATCAATCCTTGGCGTTCGAATCCTGCCAAGACTAGCATCATATGCTGGCGCAATGGAAAAGCTGCGAGCCTTTTGTCAACAGCAGCGAACTTGATTTTATTACTAAAATCAATCGAGAATTTGGTTTTAGAATCTCGTCACTATTTTCTCCAATTGGGAGGAGGAGTCGAGTAAAGAATTGACAAAAGTGGTGAATCATGGAATGCTGTTTTGGACAGACGATGCTTTGGAAAAGGACATTACAAGCTAATGGAAGGTAACTGTTATTACATGATAATTAATTTTGAGTTCATGGTCACAGCTTTACAAATTCTTCCAGTATTTTTGTGGAGAGGGGTAGCGGCACATGCAGTTACAGGGGAAGTTTGGTGATAAGCCTCGGCTTACAAATTTGAGCAGACCGACGAGGAGGATTGTGGAATGGAGTAGGGAGTTATGATGACATGGTGGTGTGGCCACGTGCAGCATCGACGTAGATTAACGGTTGCTGATGGTTGATGTGCATGCCATAGAGGGAGTTCAGGGATGTTTTAACTGGAAAAACTGGTTCGTTTTAGAGAGGGGTTTGTCAATAAGTCGTCAGTATAACAGGAGTTTGTAATTCAAACCAAAAGATGAGGTCTACTCAGGTGAATATTATAAATATAGCAATTTCATTGATAGCCCTCCATACCGCTAAAGCATCTTCCCAATTCCTGTTACAGTTACCAACGTAGGCTCAAAGAAAAGAACAATTGCAGTTACTGCTAAAACACTAGTTCTAGATCTTGTAGTAGCATGAACCGTAGGCGCAGGAAACGGCTAATTTTTTTCCTTTGAAAAATAAGTAACTTTTTGAGTTAGCAGTTCCTACTGTTAGTCCCTTCCGTAGTTTCTGTTTTAATCGAACCCTTTAAGGTAAAAGTATGTTAAACAAGCTCACCACTATTCCACACAATGCATCTTGCTTCTCTTACACAGTGTCGCTCTTACTTGTGTTTGCAGTTCCATAGAGAGAGGTTCACATGCACACGCGCACAGATGAAAAGTCTTTAAATCTTTGGGGAGTATACCTGTTGGTTCAGCTTCGTCATGAATATCTCTGATAGTTATTCCCGAGTGCAAAAAAGGTCTGCGTCAGCAATCTTAAAACCAGGTAGTAAGGTTAGCGCTGGATCCATATCGTATTTCTTTTGATTCACATTCATTTATTATAGTTATGGTGACTGCGAATCAGGTTTAACTTCTTCTGGCGATCTGCTAAGTCGTTTACAGTAATCTTTTCAATGCAAGAGTCGTATGGCTAATCCAAGAAAAAGTAGAACGACAGGAATTGAAATGGTTGAAGTAGTAGCGTTACAACCTACATATATCTCTTGAAGGCGCCAGTCACTAAAATGCGCAATAGTGTGAAACGTACTGGTATCCCCATTGCCATCAGTGATGAGCTTGTCTTTTGATCACAGCAGATGTTCGTCAGCGAGGTTGAGTAGCACCGACCAGTTACAGATTTCATGAGAGTGTACCTTCAAGGGTAGTTCCCGTAAATGCTCGCGGAAATACACTCCTGGAAATGGAAAAAAGAAGACATTGACACCGGTGTGTCAGACCCACCATACTTGCTCCGGACACTGCGAGAGGGCTGTACAAGCAATGATCACACGCACGGCACAGCGGACACACCAGGAACCGCGGTGTTGGCCGTCGAATAGCGCTAACTGCGCAGCATTTGTGCACCGCCGCCGTCAGTGTCAGCCAGTTTGCCGTGGCATACGGAGCTCCATCGCAGTCTTTAACACTGGTAGCATGCCGCGACAGCGTGGACGTGAACCGTATGTGCAGTTGACGGACTTTGAGCGAGGGCGTATAGTGGGCATGCGGGAGGCCGGGTGGACGTACCGCCGAATTGATCAACACGTGGGGCGTGAGGTCTCCACAGTACATCGATGTTGTCGCCAGTGGTCGGCGGAAGGTGCACGTGCCCGTCGACCTGGGACCGGACCGCAGCGACGCACGGATGCACGCCAAGACCGTAGGATCCTACGCAGTGTCGTAGGAGACCGCACCGCCACTTCCCAGCAAATTAGGGACACTGTTGCTCCTGGGGTATCGGCGAGGACCATTCGCAACCGTCTCTATGAAGCTGGGCTACGGTCCCCCGCACACCGTTAGGCCGACTTCCGCTCACGCCCCAACATCGTGCAGCCCGCTTCCAGTGGTGTCGCGACAGGCGTGAATAGAAGGACGAATGGAGACGTGTCGTCTTCAGCGATGAGAGTCGCTTCTGCCTTGGTGCCAATGATGGTCGTATGCGTGTTTGGCGCCGTGCAGGTAAGCGCCACAATCAGGACTGCATACGACCGAGGCATACAGGGCCAACACCCGGCATCATGGTGTGGGGTGCGATCTCCTACACTGACCGTACACCACTGGTGATCGTCGAGGGGATTTTGAATAGTGCACGGTACATCCAAACCGTCATCGAACCCATCGTTCTACCATTCCTAGACCGGCAAGGGAACTTGCTGTTCAAACAGGACAATGCACGTCCGCATGTATCCCGTGCCACCCAACGTGCTCTAGAAGGTGTAAGTCAACTACCCTGGCCAGCAAGATCTCCGGATCTGTCCCCCATTGAGCATGTTTGGGACTGAATGAAGCGTCGTCTCACGCGGTCTGCACGTCCAGCACGAACGCTGGTCCAACTGAGGCGCCAGGTGGAAATGGCATGGCAAGCCGTTCCACAGGACTGCATCCAGCATCTCTACGATCGTCTCCATGGGAGAATAGCAGCCTGCATTGCTGCGAAAGGTGGATATACACTGTACTAGTGCCGACATTGTGCATGCTCTGTTGCCTGTGTCTATGTGCCTGTGGTTCTGTCAGTGTGATCATGTGATGTATCTGACCCCAGGAATGTGTCAATAAAGTTTCCCCTTCCTGGGACAATGAATTCACGGTGTTCTTATTTCAATTTCCAGGAGTGTAGTTGCAGCCTCACATTAAAATCATATTCCAGGCGTGCTGACAGCTTAAGAGAGAGTGTTGCGATATCACAACGGGGCTATTAAACAAGAAACGCTACTGGTAAGTGCAACGCGGCAAGTTTGAGGAAGAAGCGTGTCATCATAACATTTAAAGGCACGGGCGTTGAGTGCAGCCGGCTGTCAGCAACATAATCCAGGTTCTCCTGAGAACCCTGAATTGACGTATGTAACCCAAAATGCTTACTGTGTTGGTACCACAGCGTGGAGGGGAAGGAAGGGAAACAGGAAACCGGTGTCTGTGACGTTCGCTGAAGACTAGTGTCGGCCGCTTCACGCTAGGCTTGTCGGAACGGGAATTATAGATGGAAATTAACGTGTGGGAGTTTTTATGGATGAATTCTAGGAGGCATTCCAGACACGATTGAAAGCCATGGGTATCTTTTTGATACATAGCGTTCTAGGAAATCCAAAGCAATGTGCACAGTGTATTCTCGTAGTCAATACCATCAATTTGTTGGAGCAGACCGCGTTGCGCGAGTTACTGCGCGTAACCTTGATTCGGACTTAGTCTCTGAGCGAGCGGGGTGCCATCACGGGTCCTCTTATTACTAGACCCGTGTTGCTCGAAAATTAACTTCCGGTTGCGCAATCGCGCTGATAAGGAGCGCTGCAGGGGTCCAGCGGCACTTCCGGTCTTAGCGCCACTCGCTCTGCGACTGCCGAGCAGTGCGGATGTATAGGGCTTTTCATTAGGAGGAGCGTGTCGTGCTGTATTTTAGAGTAGTTTTAATTTATTTCACTCTTTATGTTTTTGGGAGTGCTCGATCCGAAAATTAGGACTGACAACAAAATTTCGTGACACAATATTGAAAAAATGCAAAAACAGGTAAAAAATTATTTAAGCGGTTTTTTTGTTACAACTCGAAAATTTTCAACATTTCATAAATTCATGTACATAAAATTTCCTAAAACTTTCACTGTCTAGGTTTATATGTCCGACGAACCGCTGGGACTCTGTGATAATTGAAAGCTGGCGTATTTTTTCCGCGAAAACCCACTTTGTCTACTCCAAAACTCTAATTTATTATGAAAGGCTATAATTTTGTGATTTCCACCTTGGTTTATGATGAATACGACGTACATTGGTTTCCTCCCTTATGCTAGCTCCAGTAATAAGAGAAAAAGCCATATCCAAATTCATAATGTATTTAAAATCTCTGCAAATTGTTTCTGTCTTGTACTGTTTGTCACTTTATACAGGGTGATTTTTCCGTGTACTAACTGTAGGGATTGATCGATGAAAGGAACGGAATAAAAAACGTCTAATTAACTCATGTCCGGAAATACATGTTTCCATGCTGGAGGCCATTTATTAAATCATACTTTGTTACAGAAACTGTGGTCTAATACGCGCTGTACCATGGAGCCACAGTTATTGTATACATGGTTTTATCCTAGTGGGTGGTACTTCTATTCATAAGTCATCCCCTAACGCCATTTCCTGCCATAGTAATTGCTAATGTTGTGTCCCATTCACTTCTCTTGCTGACTCTCCTTAAAATGGATATGATACAGCGTTGTACACAATGTTTCCGTATTCGAATCGAGAGCTTGCCGGCATGGTGTTTACTTAGGGTAAGGCAAATGGCAACTGGAGGCGGGCATCAAAGTTCTAATAGGTGACCCATTCCCGCTGGCAACGATCACAGCATTCAGTGTTTGCAACAGTGTTTCACCGATTATCTGAGACAGGGTCGTTTCAGAAAGCAGGAAATCATGAAGGATGTGCCCGAAAAGTTCGAAAACGAGACTTGGAGGAAAATGTGGTTAACACTTTCGATAGTGACCTCCGTGTCAGTACCAGGCAGTAGGCCTACGAGTACAGGGTAAGCCAGACGATTGTGTGTAACATTCTGCATGACAGTTGTTACTATCCTTATCACTTATAGCGTGTGCAGGGATTACTAGCGACAGACTTAAGCCGGCCGCGGTGGTCTAGCGGTTCTAGGCGCTCAGTCCGGAACCGCAGGACTGCTACGGTCGCAGGTTCGAATCCTGCCTCGGGCATGGATGTGTGTGCTGTCCTTAGGTTAGTTAGGTTTAATTAGTTCTAAGTTCTAGGCGACTGATGACCTCAGAAGTTAAGTCGCATAGTGCTCAGAGCCATTTGAACCATTTGACAGACTTAACTCATCGGGAGAAATTCTGTCACTGGTTTCTTCACCAGGCGACCACAATTCCTCGATTTGTGTCCTTCCTACTCACAGATGAAGCCACCTTTCGTGGAGTGGTATCTTCAACTTTCATAACAGTCATCTGTCGGATGGTATGGCGGCAGCGAATCATCAGCGCAAGTGCAGCCTGAATGTGTGGATCGGCATAACTGGCGGCCAGTCTTCCTTCCACGTCGCCTAAGAGGCCGCAACTATCGGCGTTTCTTCGGGTGACGTTGCCTCCCCTGCTGGAAGAAGTGCCATTGGTGATTCGAAGGGTTGTGTAGCTGCTACGTCATGGTGGTTCAGCCCACTTCACCGTTAACGTCCGGACCCATCTCAGTCGTGTCTTCCCTGGTCGATGGATCCACGAGGACGTTCAGTTGCATGCCCTGCTCGCTCACCGGATCTCAAGCCGTGCGATTTCTGGTATGGGACTACCTCAAAAATATCGTGTATGCAGAGCCCATTCCAGATGTGGAGACACTGCAACAGCGTAGTCATGCTGCCTTTGATACTCTTCGGATGCACTCTGGACGATGTGAACGTGCGAAACAGAACAGGCTGCGGCCTGTACACGCATGAATTGAGATATAAGGAAACTATTTCCGGCACACACTGTAGCTGCGGATGCATGGTTCAGGGCGTATTACATTGCTGTCTATGCAACAATGTACGGCTGAAAAAATGGTCTTTGGCATGGAAACCATACATTTACGGATGTAAGTTCATTAGGCCTTTTTTGTTCTGCACTTCTCATTCATTAATCCCTGTAGTTTGCACACGGTGAAAAAGATCACGCTGTGTATTATTTCCCTTCACGAGGCCGGATTCGAGAATATTTTTTTACACAAGCGACTTATCATCATTTTTCCTCGTACACTTTCATCCGTGTTGATTTTCGATACTATCTTTGAAAGGCGCCACACGCAAATCTTGTACTTGGGCACTCCTGGCGCCCCTCTCGGCACACCAGGACGAGATCGCCGAAGCAGGAGACGTGTTTCTGCTGGCTCTGTTAGGGAAAGCGCAAGCGACTGGCCCCAACAACTTGAGATGCAGCCATATCTTCATTGTACAAAAGTGAGACCCGCCGCCGAAGTTGCTGCAGGAGAACATTTACTGAGATAAAAGACATCATATTTACACCAGTGACTGTAACACTTTCTTTATTGGAAATAAGGAAATTGTTACAGTCCCTGGAGTAAATATGATGTCTTTTATAAAGTTCTTCATGACTGTGAAACCCAGGAACAAAAAGTTAATTTTTTACTGAGAATTTACTATGGGATCCAACGATGGGTATCCGGTCAAGCCACACTCAATAATCAACAAAGAGATGCTATCAAGGGCGGGTGAAAACTAAGGAATAGTCCCGTCTCAGTAGCAACCACTTAGAACCCTGCACCTGGCTCCATATCCCAGCCATTTACTGTAAACTTAAAAAGGGTTCTCAATGCGACTGTTGACACAGGAAGGCAGCTCCTCATTGCCCCCTGATCTGCACATCATGCGAAGGGCTGTGTGAAAATGTTAAGCTTCCGGAAGGCAGCAGTGACATATACGAAGAAGAGATTGAAGAAAGCGACCGAGAACAGATTGAAGAAAGATGCTGACACCATATGAAACGTATGTCCAATCCCAGAATTTCTTTCGTAATCATTCCTCTCTCCATGAGAAGTGATCACGAGTTGTTTTCTCACCACCTCTTTCATTTACCAAATGACCAAACCTTGACACTGCCAATACAACTACCCAAACCTATGCTAGACGCACCGCCTCCGAAGAACCTCAGCCAGGACCCACTAAACGACCACAGCACACATATTCCATTTAAACGAATGCTTTGCCAGCGGAAGGGCTTCTCAGTGGTTCCACGTGGAGGCAGCCAAAGTTGAAAGATACATTTTAAAGTTGGTTAGGTAAAATGTAGCCTACGACCAATATACGACTAGATGAATCTGCGAAAGCTCGCAAAACCATCGTCATATTGACTCATCTCTTAGCAGCTAGCACTCAACTCTCCAGTTTGTCACGTTATTGTGCTGCCATGCAAACTGGAGTGCAAAATTTATTTGTCTGTGTGTAAGTGTGGTTCTATGACGCACTCACAAATGTGGAGAAGGTCCCAGTCTATGACAACACATTTTCTGACTCTTCAACACTTTTTCCCTCTCTTCCAACACAGAAATATTGATGTCTATGGGTCCACTCATTAAGTATGTAAGTCCACACCTACAGTACAGTATGCCTAAACGCTCTCTGTGGTTGTCTTCGTCCGAATTTACAATAGTACAGGGTTATTACAAATGACTGAAGCGATTTCACAGCGCTACAATAACTTTATTACTTGAGATATTTTCACAATGCTTTGCACACACATACAAAAACTCAAAAAGTTTTTTTAGGCATTCACAAATGTTCGATATGTGCCCCTTTAGTGATTCGGAAGACATCAATCCGATAGTCAAGTTCCTCCCACATTCGGCGCAGCATGTCCCCATCAATGAGTTCGAAAGCATCGTTGATGCGAGCTCGCAGTTCTGGCACATTTCTTGGTAGAGGAGGTTTAAACACTGAATCTTTCACATAACCCCACAGAAAGAAATCGCATGGGGTTAAGTCGGGAGAGCGTGGAGGCCATGACATAAATTGCTGATCATGATCTCCACCACGATCGATCCATCGGTTTTCCAATCTCCTGTTTAAGAAATGCCGAACATCATGATGGAAGTGCGGTGGAGCACCATCCTGTTGAAAGATGAAGTCGGCGCTGTCGGTTTCCAGTTGTGACATGAGCCAATTTTCCAGCATGTCCAGATACACGTGTCCTGTAACGTTTTTTTCGCAGAAGATAAAGGGGCCGTAAACTTTAAACCGTGAGATTGCACAAAACACGTTAACTTCTGGTGAATTGCGAATTTGCTGCACGAATGCGTGAGGATTCTCTACCGCCCAGATTCGCACATTGTGTCTGTTCACTTCACCATTGAACATGTTGCTTCATCACTGAAAACATGTTTCGCACTGAACGCATCCTCTCCCATGAGCTGTTGCAACCGCGCCGAAAATTCAAAGCGTTTGACTTTGTCATCGGGTGTCAGGGCTTGCAGCAATTGTAAACGGTAAGGCTTCTGCTTTAGCCTTTTCCGTAAGATTTTCCAAACCGTCGGCTGTGGTACGTTTAGCTCCCTGCTTACTTTATTCGTCGACTTCCGCGGGCTACGCGTGAAACTTGCCCGCACGCGTTCAACCGTTTCTTCGCTCACTGAAGGCCGACCCGTTGATTTCCCCTTACAGAGGCATCCAGAAGCTTTAAACTGCGCATACCATCGCCGAATGGAGTTAGTAGTTGGTGGATCTTTGTTGAACTTCGTCCTGAAGTGTCGTTGCACTGTTATGACTTACTGATGTGAGTGCATTTCAAGCGCGACATACGCTTTCTCGGCTCCTGTCGCCATTTTGTCTCACTGCGCTCTCGAGCGCTCTGGCGGCAGAAACCTGAAGTGCGGCTTCAGCCAAACAAAACTTTGTGAGTTTTTCTACGTATCTATAGTGTGTCGTGACCATATGTGAATGAATGGAGCTACAGTGAATTTATGAAATCGCTTCAATCATTTGTAATAGCCCTGTACGTGACTTTGGCGTGTAAAACGGAATGTAGAATCATCAAGCCACCATGGGTTGCCCCTGTCCACAGACAAATGGTAAATTACTGTTGTGATTCCACTGTGCCGTAAGGGGTTCCTTAGGAGAATCAGGAATAGATGACTGGCAAGTTTACTGCTGCCATCTTTGTGACATGCTGGAAACTGGCGACAGAATTCGCAGCATGGAAAGTGCTGACCGAGGAAGCAACAGAAAAGTACTGGGGACATTATACCGGCACTGTTTTGTAAAGGTTCGCATCATCTTGACTGCAGAAAAGAACCGAAACAGCAGACACACTAAAGAATCTGGCTAATTTCCCACAGGTGTATTCGACAACCAAGAAAAATCAGTATACAAGGCATGTTCAGAAAGTAAGACTTTGTATTTATTTTTGAAGAAGTATATTTGAAAATAATTGCAGAATATTGTTGATATACTCGTTGACTATTTTTCCACATAATCGCCATCTCACTAAATGCATGTAGTGAGCCGCGGCACGAGCTTCTTTATGACCTCCTCGAAAAACTCTCTGGCCAGCTCCTTACCCCCGTTCAGATCCCCTTTCTGCAATTGCTCGTGAGTCGAAAAATTAAGTCCCATCATGTGTGCCTTCACGAAGATGAAAATATGATAATCTGTAGGCATCAGGTCAGGGGAAATCGGGGAGTGGTTTGAAACATCTCAACCAAATGAGTTCAAGGTCGCCTGGGTGGCTAAAGCTGTGTTACGACGTGCATAATCGCGCTGCAAGCATACTCCTTTCGCCAGCATTCCAACCCCTTTTTTACTGAATGCTCCTTTAGAGGTTTTTAAGGTCTCACGATATCATTGTGCGTTGATGCTCTCCCCGAGGCGGAAATTCGATCAAAATGATGCCATTTTTCTCCATACACTCAGCCCATGATTTTTTTTTTTTTTTCTTTAGCCTGAAACTGTGTGTTTCAATCTTTTGGTAGACGAGGAATTGGTCTGCTGCCACTATGAAGAATTTATTTTTGTCTCAGGTGTGTAATGAGTCACCCACGTTTCACCTCCAGCCACAACAGAGATCAGAAAATCATCACCTTCCAGTTCAAGTCGCGGACACTACTGACCTGATTTTTCTTGTGCTGCTCTGTCAGCTGTTTAGGACCCATATTGCGCAGTTTCTGGTATCCCAGCGTTTCTGTGAGCGTATTTTACGATAGAGTTCTGGAAGTTGTGATAACATTGCAGAAGTTTCAACCAAAGTCTTCAGAAACAATTTCCTCGACGTTTTCCACCAACTCACCACTCAAAGTGGAAGGTGTCACGCTCCTATGTTAATCATGAACATTTGTTCTGTCTCCACTAATGCCCATAGACCACTGAAACACCCTCGTTATTTTCATAAAACCTTCGCAGTAAACCATTTTTATTCGCTTAAAAATTTTTAAAAAAGTGGCTCTGAGCACTATGGGACTTGTGATGTTTGAAATTTTCCTGGCGTACTCATTGTTCCATAAAAACACGGGAGAACTGCCGTCAGTCAGCAACATCTTGCCACGATATTTCGGCACAAAGTCTTTTGGCCATCTTCAGGTGCGTACAGCTGGAGAAGTACTGGCGAATACGCTTTTTGTTTTTGTTTTTTTTTACTTTATTGTGATTTTGACACCTGAACAATCAGGTAGGCTGGCAGCAGCACAATATGCCGCTCTTCAGCCGAAGAGAGTGCAATGAGATAAACAGAGAAGAGACATCACTTAGAAAAACGGCGGGAAAAAACAGTAGACACATGAACATAAAAACACAAGAAGCCGTTCACGCCCGATGACAATCCACACTACGAACTGTTGACACGATGCACAAACACCGAAGAATACGATGGCACTGGTGAACAATGGAGTGTGATGGTGAACACTGAACACTAAACATGACGGCACACACAATACACTGATGGCGGTGATCTCCGGCGCGCGAATGTCCACTGAGCGTGTGCGAGTCCGGGGACCTGCCAAGAGGGGAACAGGGGTGAGGTGGGAGAGAGGGGAAAAAAAAAAGGATGCAATGGCTTAGGAGACGGGGGCAGGAGGAGAGGGACAGGGGAGGGGAGGCCTGGGGGAGGAGGGGGGAGAAAAGGAGGAGGGAGGGAAAAGGGAGAGAAGGGAGGGAGGGTGGCCAGAGGAGTAAGTACAGGAGGAGGGCGGGAGGATCAAAGTTGGTAGGAGGGGTAGATGGAGGGGAAGAGGGCATCATCAGGGAGAGGGAGCTGGCTGAAGCCACCTTGGGAGAGGGTAAGGAGGGTGGAGAGATGGAGACTGGGTGGGACGTGCGAATACAGGTGCGGCAGCAGGCGGGGGTGGGAGAGGATCGGGGAGATGAGCGGGTGAGGAGGATCGAGTTTGCGGGAGGTGTACAGGATCCGTATCCTTTCAAGGAAAAGGAGGAGGTGAGGGAAGGGGATGAGATCATACAGGATCCGCGTGGGGGAGGGGAGACAGATGCGATAGGCGAGGCGGAGAGCATGACGTTCAATGATTTGGAGGGATTTATAAAAGGTAGGGGGGGCGGAGATCCAAGCCGGATGGGCATAACAAAGGATAGGGTGGATGAGGAATTTATAGGTGTGGAGGATGGTGGAGGGGTCCAGACCCCACGTACAGCTGGAGAGGAGCTTGAGGAGACTGAGTCGGGAGCGTGCCTTCGCTTGGATTGTCCGGAGGTGGGGAGTCCAGGAGAGGCGACGGTCGAGGGTGACGCCAAGGTACTTAAGGGTGGGAGTGAGGGCGATAGGACGGCCATAGATGGTGAGATAGAAATCAAGGAGGCAGAAGGAAGGGGTGGTTTTGCCTACAATGATCGCCTGGGTTTTGGAGGGATTGACCTTGAGCAACCACTGGTTGCACCAAGCGGTGAACCGGTCAAGATGGGATTGGAGAAGGTGTTGGGAGCGCTGTATGGTGGGGGCAAGGGCAAGGAAGGCGGTGTCATCGGCAAACTGGAGAAGGTGGACGGGGGCTGACGGCGGCGGCATGTCCGCCGTGTACAAAAGGTACAGAAGGAGGGAGAGGACGAAGCCTTCGGGCACACCGGCGGAGGGGAAAAAGGTGTAGGAATCTGTATTATGGATGGTGACATAGGAAGGACGGCGGGAGAGAAAGGAGCCGATCAGACGGACGTAGTTAATGGGAAGGGCGAAGGTTTGGAGCTTGAAGAGGAGACCGCAATGCGATATGCGGTCATATGCACGTTCGAGGTCCAGGGAGAGGAAAATTGCGGAGCGACGGGAATTAAGCTGTTCGGAAAGGAGATGAGTGAGGTGAAGGAGAAGATCGTCGGAAGAGAAGGACGGCCGAAAGCCACACTGGGTAACGGGAAGGAGGCGGTGCTGGCGGAGATGCTGGTGGATGCGTCGGGTGAGGAGCGAATACGCTTTTTTTTTTTTTTTTTTTTTACTTTATTGTTATTTTAAAACCTGTACAATTCAGGTAGGCTGGCAGCGGCACACTACGCCGCTCTTCAGCCATAGCGGGTTACAAGAGTATAAAACATGGTGAATGACAAGGAACAGAGTGACGGGCAAAAGAGAGAGGTCACAGAGACATAAAAAACACGGAGTCGTTCACATGTGACGATAACAACACTGAAAACACGTTGGCACGGCGCACAAAACACTGGTGAGTCCGACGGCACAAGGGAACGTAGGAGTGGGACGGCGGACACCAAAAACACTATATGACGTCACACACACGAAGCACAAAAGGCGACGATCTCCGGCGCGCGAATGTTCACTATACGTGTGCGAGTCCGGGGACCTGCCAAGAGAGGAGGAGGAGGAGGAAGGGGAGTGGGAGAGCGAGAGGGGAGAGCAGAGATGCCACGGGCAGGGGAGATAGGGGGGAGGGAGGAAGGGGGAGAGGAAGCCCAGGGGAAGAGGGGGAAGGGAGGGGACAGGGAGATGGAAAAAGAAGGGAAGAGAAGAGAAGGGAGGGAGGGTGCCGAAAGGAAAGGACACGGGAAGTGGGGGGTGGGGCAGGGTCAAAGTTGATAGGAGGGGTAGATGGAGGGGACGAGGACATCATCAGGGAGAGGGAGCTGGCGGAAGCCAGCTTGGGAGAGGGTATGGAGGGTGGAGAGATGGAGACCGGGTGGGACGTGCGAATACAGGCGCGGCAGCGGGCGGGGGTGGGAGAGGAGCGGGGAAACGAGCGGGTGAGGGGGATCAAGTTTACGTGAGGTGTACAGGATGCGTATCCTTTCAAGGAAAAGGAGGAGGTGGGGGAAGGGGATGAGATCATACAGGATCCGCGTGGGGGAAGGGAGACGGATGCGATAGGCAAGGCGGAGAGCATGGCGTTCAAGGATTTGGAGGGATTTATAGAAGGTAGGGGGGGCGGAGATCCAGGCTGGATGGGCGTAACAAAGGATAGGGCGGATGAGGGATTTATAGGTGTGGAGGATTGTGGAGGGGTCCAGACCCCACGTGCGGCCGGAAAGGAGCTTGAGGAGACGGAGTCGGGAACGTGCCTTGGCTTGGATTGTCTGGAGATGGGGAGTCCAGGAGAGGCGACGGTCGAGGGTGACGCCAAGGTACTTAAGGGTGGGAGTGAGGGCGATAGGACGGCCATAGACGGTGAGATAGAAATCAAGGAGGCGGAAGGAAGGGGTGGTTTTGCCTACAATGATCGCCTGGGTTTTGGAGGGATTGACCTTGAGCAACCACTGGTTGCACCAAGCGGTGAACCGGTCAAGATGGGATTGGAGAAGGCGTTGGGAGCGTTGCAGGGTGGGGGCAAGGGCAAGGAAGGCGGTGTCATCGGCAAACTGGAGGAGGTGGACAGGGGGCGACGGCGGCGGCATGTCCGCTGTGTACAAAAGGTACAGAAGGGGGGAGAGGACGGAGCCTTGGGGCACACCGGCGGAGGGGAAAAAGGTGTAGGAATCGGTGTTATGGATGGTGACATAGGAAGGACGGCGGGAGAGAAAGGAACCGATCAGACGGACGTAGTGAATGGGAAGGGCGAAGGTTTGGAGCTTGAAGAGGAGACCGGAATGCCAGATGCGGTCATAAGCGCGTTCGAGGTCAAGTGAGAGGAAGATGGCGGAGCGACGGGAATTAAGCTGTTCGGAAAGGAGATGAGGGAGGTGAAGGAGAAGATCGTCGGAAGAGAAGGATGGCCGAAAGCCACACTGGGTGACGGGAAGGAGGCGGTGCTGGCGGAGATGCTGGTGGATGCGGCGGGTGAGGATAGATTCTAGGACCTTGCTGAAGACCGAGGTAAGGCTGATGGGACGGTAGGAGGAGACGGCGGACGGCGGTTTGCCAGGTTTAAGGAACATGAGGATACGGGAGGTTTGCCACAGGTCGGGGTAGTAACCGGTGGACAGGACTACATTGTAGAGCCTGGCCAGGGTGGAGAGGAAAGAGACAGGAGCTTCACGAAGGTGACGGTAGGTGGCACGATCGTGACCAGGAGCGGTGTTGCGTTTTGTGCGGAGTGTATCAATGAGATCCTGTGTAGTGATAGGGGCATTGAGTTCCGTGTGTGTAATGTTGTCCAAGTACTGGAAGCCAGGAGCGAGGGGAGGGGAAGAGGTGTCAGTTCGATCGCGGATATCTGGGAAGAGGGAGTAATCGAACTGGGGATCATCGGGGACGGAAAATACATCGGAGAGGTAGGAGGCAAAGTGATTGGCCTTACTAAGGGAGTCAGGGAAAGGGTGATCATCATGGAGAAGAGGATAATAGGGGGAGGGTTTAGTTCCGGTAAGGCGATGGAAGGCCGACCAGAACTTGGACGAGTTGATTGGTAGGGTTGCATTTAAACGGGTGCATGTCTGTCGCCAGTCCCGGCGTTTCTTAGCCGCGAGCAAATTACGAACGTGTCGCTGGAGTTGCCGGTGGCGGCGTAGTGTGTCCGGGTCACGCGTGCGGAGGAAGGCACGGTAGAGACGACGGGATTCACGGAGGAGGAGAACGGCCTGTGGGGGTAAGGTAGGACGGTGGGGGTGGATGGCGACAGTAGGAACGTGGGCCTCCACGGCCTCAGACAAGGTCCGCTGGAGAAAGGAGGCGGCATGGGTGACATCGTCAGGGTGGTGGTAGGTGAGAGGGTGGCTATCGACCTGGGTGGAAAGGGCATCCCGGTAGGCATTCCAGTCGGCTCGGGAATAGTCGTGGACATACTTAGGGGGAGGGTCAGTACGAGGGTCGGGGCGAGGGCGACGACCGTCTGAAACGGTGAGGAGGACAGGGAGATGGTCGCTACCAATAGGCTCCAGGACATCCACCGTGATGCGGCCAAGGAGGTTGGGGGAGGAGAGGATAACATCAGGAGTGGAGTTGGATTCAGGACGGGTATGCCAGGGGATGGGGACGAGGTCACCTTGAAGGGTGGAGAGGAACCGATGCCATCGCCGTAACTGGGCAGCGGAACGACTATGGATGTTGAGGTCGGCGGCGATCATGTAGGAGGAAAAGGTACGATCGACGTGGGAGAGGAAGTCGAAGGGAATAGGAGCGTTGGGGCGGACATAGATGGTGGCGCAGGTAACGGTAAGGCCGGGGAAGAAGAGACTAAGGATCAGGTGTTCGGTGGGGTCGGGAAGGAGAGGTTGGAGCCGAACGGGGATCTGGCGGTGGTGACCAATGGCAACTCCGCCACGCGCAATCGGGAGGGGATTATCGGAGCGGTGGAGGAGGTAGGGCGAAGTGTGGACTGTGTGTTGGGGTTGCAGGAAGGTTTCATTGAGGAGGAAGGCATCCACGCGGTGGGTGGCAAGGGTGTGCAGGAACAGGTTTTTGTTGGCAGGAAGGGAGCGTATGTTGTTGAAAAGGATACGTTGCTGTCGCGCCATGACTGGGATTTAAACGAGGGTGTCATCGAATACGCGCTGAGCTCTGCTATTTAAAGCCAAAGGGGGCTGCATTGCGCATGTGCTGTTTAGCGTGCGCGTTCACAACTCCTTGCGCTGCGCCTGGCGCCCTCCGCCGCTCACGAGTTCGCGATGCCGACGAGCGAGGACGATGCGCGCGCGGCCGGGGCAGCCGCCTCGGACGCGCTGGAGTCGGTCGCTGGTCGGTCGGTTGGGCCTGGCCCGCCGGACGCTCCAGCGGCCGCTCCACACAGGACGGACCCCAGGTTGACGACCCAGGCTACGGCACCGGTTCATGACAGGATAGAACGACGATCGACAGGCGCTATTCGACAGCAGAAAACTACACACCACACGACGAAACCGCATTCGGACGTCGGCTATACATCACATCACGACGGACGCAGCAATGAAGACGACCGCCAGGGCTACGCCAGAAGGCTCGATATATGTCGGGAGGAGGACAAAGAAACGCTGAAGGACATACAACGCCTTATCCGCTATTCACGGGAAACGCAAGAGCAGGATACCGACACCTGTCTGGCATCTCCATCTGGTGGTGGTGGTGGTTAGTGTTTAACGTCCCGTCGACAACGAGGTCATTAGAGACGGAGCGCAAGCTCGGGTTAGGGAAGGATTGGGAAGGAAATCGGCCGTGCCCTTTCAAAGGAACCATCCCAGCATTTGCCTGAAACGATTTAGGGAAATCACGGAAAACCTAAATCAGGATGGCTGGAGACGGGATTGAAACGTCGTCCTCTCCATCTGTGGACTCAGATGTCGAATCACAGCACTCCCACCGAACGGTCGACGACGCGGAGATGGCAGCGGACTTTCCAGCAGACAACGACAACGACTCCCTACACGCAGAGGGGGACTTTACGCTCGTACACAACAAACGGCGCAGAAGCAACGCATTAGCCAAGGACTTAGCCAACCCGGCTGAGAGACGAACGGAGACCATCCCCACAACGAACCGATTCGCCCCACTGACACCTCAAGCTGCGCCTCCATCAACCACCAACAAGCCGCAGGGACAAACTTCTAATGCCGCAGAAGCCGTGGACAGAGACAAGAATGTGCTTCGCAAAGTGCCCCCAGTCACAATTTATTACACAAAGGATTACGTTCACCTCAATGAAACGCTCAACGGACTTCTAGAGGGCAACCTTAAAGCTATATACCAAAAGGACCGCATCAAATACCACTTTGAGTCCTTCGAAGACCAAAGGCGTGCAATAAAATTCTTCACGAACCACAACTTCTCCTATTTTACACATCAAGCACCAGACGACAGGGAACTGAAAGTAGTTGTCAAACGCCTTCCGGCGGAAGTTACCGAAGAACAACTTTACTATGCCCTCAAGGAAAAAGGCTTCAAAGTGCTACAAGCCTACCAATTTAAGGAACGCGACGAGAAGACGAAACAATTGATACCGCAACCTGTGTACCGAGTCACCCTCCCATCCGGAAAAGACAGTGACAAGATATATGATGTCAAATACCTGCTCTACACACGAGTGATAATCGAAACCTATAATAGTAAAGAAGGACCAGTCCAGTGCCGACATTGCCAACGTTTCGAGCATATAGCGAACTACTGCAGCATGCCAGCACGCTGCGTCCGCTGCGGTGGATCCCATAAATCATCGAATTGTACCCATCCTAGGACGGCGCCCCCAAAGTGCGCCAATTGTGAACAAGAACATCCAGCGACCTTCCGTGGCTGCTCCAAATTTCAAGAACTCCTACGGAAATATACTAGAAGGACACCAAAGAAGTCGACTCCACAACGGGCTCTAATTTTTACGAACTCGGCCATGGCAGCGATTCCGGCCACCCAACAACCTGTGGAAACAATCGCCTCTCGACCACAACCAGCACCCATAGTGACTCTACGACAGACAAGACAACAGCGCTCGTACTCCGAAGCACTACATGCCTATCCGCCGACTCCAACACCAGCGGAGACGTCATCTGCCTGGTCGACCACCTTTACACCAGCGTTAACAGATATTCTTCAACTACTCACCGCCTTCCAGCAGAAGCTGACGTCTATCCTCTCGCTTGTAGAAAGCGTACTGACAGCTTTTCAAAAACCCTAAATGGATAGACGGCATCACGCGAGGAATCTTAACTTCTGCATTTGGAATGCCAACTGCCTGAAACTGAAGAAAATAGAATTCACGGACTTCTTACATCGCCACAAGATAGACGTAACATTTGTCTCCGAAACACATCTCCGCGAGTCAACCGACCTCCGCTTGAGGAACATGCACATCTACCGGACGGACAGACGGGACAACGGGGTGGAGGGACCGCAGTTCTGATCAAAAAATGTATTCGCCACCACCAAGAACGTTTACCCCAACTCCAGACTTTAGAGGCCACGGCAGTAACAATCCACACGACGCTCGGAAACATTACCTGTATTGCGGCTTACCTTAGCCCAAAGAAGCCTCTCCACCCAGAAGATCTTTACTCCGTTACAGAGGGTTACGACAAGATCCTCCTTGGAGGGGATCTTAATAGTAAACATGTTGCCTGGAATTCCCGTAAGACTAACCCAAAAGGACATATGTTGTTTGCACTGGCTGAGAATTTACATGTTTCCGTCCATGGACCACGGGAACCGACGAGGATACCTTAAGTCCAGACACAAGACGCTGATGTTCTAGACATCGCCATAATCAAGAACATCAACCCGAATCTCCATCTGCGGACGCTGGATGATCTTTCGTCGGACCACAGACCGGTGTTAGGACTCATAGAGAGGGCTACTTTGCAACTCCCACCGCCGACGACAAGAACTTACGACTGGCAGCAGTTCCAAGCGTACCTCAACAACAACGTGCGACCAACCCAGGTTGTTACTACCAGAGAAGCGATTGATGTGGCAGTCGCAGTACTCACGAAGAAGATTACCAGTGCGAAACAACGAGCACTCACGGAGCACCTGCAACCAGAAGTCAATTATGATGAGTTTCCACCACCACTGCAGGAGCTTAAGACAAGGCGCAATCGCTGTCGGAAACGATGGGTCCGTTACCGCCATCCGGACGATAGACGGGAAACTCATAGACTAACCCGAGAACTCCGGCGGAAGGTTCAGGACTGGAAGCAACACACGTGGGAACTCAAAATGGACAACTTTCTATTACGCACCAAAGATGAATGGCGAATAGTGAAAAGTCTCAGACAGCAACAGCCCCCCGAAAGGGCAATTCGAGGACCTCATGGCCTCTTGTACGACTCACTGGCGCAGGCGGAGCTGTATGCGGATACATACCAACAACAGATGACTACGCCCCCCACGGAGGATGGAGATGATGCACTCCACCGTGCAGAGGAGGCCACAGCGGCGGAATGGGAAGCTATTCGGGACGCCCCGACTAACACTATGCCCCGGCTGACAACGCCGGAGGAAATTCGGATGATTATCAAGTATAGCAAACACACCTCACCTGGAGCAGATAGAATCAGCAATACGGAATAGAAACACCTCCCGCGAAAGCCTGTTGTGCTTCTCACCCGGATAGTGAACAGCTGCCTCAGGACTGGATACTTCCCAGAGGCATGGAAGATTGCCAGAATAGTGCCAATACCAAAACCGGCAAGGATCTCTCACACCCTGACAGCTACAGACCCATAAGTTTACTGCCGACGCTGGGAAAGGTACTGGAACGTGTCCTACTGAAACGCATGGTGGACATCCTTGTGGCACACAGCATCATACGACCGGAGCAGTTTGGCTTCTAGGCGAAGCTATCGGCTGAGTTACAACTATTGCGCATCACGGAATCTATCCAAGACAATTTCAACAAGAAACGACATACTATTGGAGTCTTTCTCGATATAGAGAAGGCTTACGATAAAGTATGGCGACGCAACTTGATCGTCAAGCTCCGACGTACCACTCCCCTACCAGACTGCTATTTAAAACTTCTCGACAATTTTCTTCAGGATCGCAGATTATATGTTCGCATTGATGACAAGAATTCAACAACACGTCCTGTCCTTGAAGGACTTCCACAAGGATCGGTCATCTATCTGTTTAATTTATATGTTAACGACCTCCCGACGGTGCCACATGTTACTGCCAGTTTCTATGCCGACGACACAGCGCTCCTGACTGCAGGCACCAGAATGGACCACCTCGTCACACGGATGCAGCGCCAACTAGATTTAGTGGACCACTGGACCCACATGAACAAAATAACGGTCAATGCGGAAAAAACCAAAGTTATTGTCTTCACACGTCGGAGACCCATCGTCAATGACCGCCTGCGGATATCAGACCAGCCACTCCCCTGGGCAACAACTGTAACATACCTGGGAGTGCATCTAGACGCCAAACTGTTGTATAGTCATCACATTATGGAGAAGAAGACGTCTGACCTCAAAATGCTGGGAGCTCTCCTCCTCTTTCTGAAGAGCTCATACCTCAGCCAACGCACGAAACTCCAGTTGTACCATGCCACAGTCGAACCACCTATTTTGAATGGATCGACCTCTTGGGGTACTACGTGTGCCACTAACTACAAGAAGTTACAGGTTGCACAAAGCAGATGCCTACGATGGATCACAGGAGCCCAATGATGGATCCGAAATCATGACATTCATCGAGCCTTAAGCGAATCTTACCTCTCAGAAAGGTCAAGGAGAAGGCACGAACCTTATTTCGGAAGTTGGACATGGTACGTGACAGTACACCACAACTCACCACAGTAGGTACGGTAGAACCCTTACGCAACCACAAAAATAAAGTACCGAAGGCGATAGTATTTGAGCCTCTGTAAATGATATCCCTACGTAATTCTCCATAATTTAAGGACATATCGTCCTTTAGCACTTCTACACACATGTTTTCAAACACACACCAAAAGCAGCGAGTTAAAGGACCCTTCTGTGTGCCCAAACTAAAGCTGAAAGAAGAATAAATAAATAAAGAGAAAATTTTTACCCCTTCCATTCCCTACAGAAGTAAAAATCAACGAAGTTGATCAGACTTCAGCACCACCACACACAAAAAAAAAAAGCCCTCCGTGGTGAAAACTTGGCATTTCGATATCAGATCGATCCTCATCTTTATACCGATAACTACGTTGACTACGAAGTTTCTCTACAACGGGACTCCAAGCGGAATTTAACTGGTAACCGCTATCTCGATTGATAAGCGTCTCGCTGTCTGACAATTTTATTTCCATGGATTCATTTATAATTGAACTCCAGAAATTTGATGTTTGAGCCACAATTTTTGTATCATTGTAATTCATAGAATGACCAGTAGAAATGCAATGTTCAGCGATTGCGGACTTGGTGGGTTGGAGAAGGCGAGTATGCCACTGGTGTTCCACAATACGTTGCTGCACCGTTCTTGTTGTCTGCCCTATATAGGATTTGCCGCAAGATTATCTTCTCTGTCATGGGATTGGGTCGACGGTGTGACATGGGCTAAAGCAAATTGGGGCCATGACAAGGCTGTGACGAGGCAAACAGCCAAGTTTAATAGACTTTCTACACAGACACAACAGGAAGCTTCTCGACGATCTGTTGTTAATTTGACAGAGAAAGATTTTGATGATGCGACTATGTCTGTGTTAGAAAAAGGTCTGAATTTAGCCCCCACACCTGTTTCACCGCCACTTGTAGACTTCGTCAGTGCCATTGAAGAAGCTGCACGCCGTCTTGATACCGATACAGGGGAGGGAGTCCGACGTGAGTCTTGTCGTGTGCTGACTAGAGGTGCACCTATGAAGAGTAATATCTCACCTATGGAAAGGAGAGTTCTCCGTAATTTAAGAGCAGATGTGGATACAATTGTCTTAAAATCGGACAAAGGAAATTCTACGGTTCTTATGACAAAGGATGATTACGTCAATAAGATCAATGTTGTATTTTGTGATGTCACCTATCACAAAATTGATAAGGACCCCACCAGCCGAGTTACGCGAAAAACAGCAGAACTCTTGTCAAATAGTTCTCTATCGAAGGAGGTCATCAAGAGATTGAAACCAAATAGTGCGGTTCCTCCCAGGGTATATGGACTGCCTAAGATCCATAAGGAAAATGTACCATTGCGTCCGATCGTGAGCAACATTGGGGCAGCCACCTACGACCTAGCAAAATTACTGGCATCACTGCTTAAACCAGTTATAGGCAAATGCCCTCATCACACAAAAAACGCTAGTGATTTCATCAGCCGTATTCAGTCTTTACAGCTGCAAAGTAACGACTTGCTGGTCAGCCTGGACGTGGTTTCTCTCTTTACCAGTATGCCTCTTGTAGATTCATTACACCTGATCGGTAATATGTTTGATGCAGATATTACAGCGTTGTTTGAGCATACTCTCTCTTCTACATATTTTACATTCAACAATGAATTTTATGAACAATCTGACGGTGTCGCCATGGGGAGTCCTTTGTCTCCCCTGGTGGTAAATCTTTTTATGGAAGATTTTGAAGAGAGAGCTCTCAACTCTGCCACTTTTAAACCGACAGTGTTTTGGCGTTACATGGATGACACCTTTATAGTATCGCCTCATGGCGTGGACCGTCTCCAGGAATTTTTACATCATATGAATTCCATACATGAAAATATTAAGTTCACTATGGAAACTGAAAAAGATGGTTGTTTGCCATTTTTAGATGTTCTGGTACTGCGCAAGAATGATGGCACACTTGGTCATTCGGTGTATCGGAAACCGACCCATACAGATTTGTATCTGCAAGCTACCAATCGCCACCATCCGGCACAAACAATGGGTGTCCTTAAAACTTCAATCCACCGTGTCCATACTATTTCTGACGTCGACAGTCTTCAAGCGGAATTGAAACACCTGCAAAAAGTATTCCTGATGAATGGCTTTTCAACTCAGCAAGTGAACAGAGCTATGCAGTCCTACAAACGATGCAACAAGGAAGAAGAAGAGGTCTTCAGCACCGGCTTATCTACCTTTTATTGGGAACATCTCGTCACAGAATATTGAGGAAGCATCAAGTTAGAGTCATCTTTCGCCTTCCTCCTAAAATATCATCACTGGTGGGATCCGTTAAGGATGACCTGGGCCTACGTAAATCAGGTGTCTACAAGATTCCGTGTGATTGCGGCAAGTCATATATAGGGCAGACAACAAGAACGGTGCAGGAACGTATTGTGAAACACCAGCGGCATACTCGCCTTCTCCAACCCACCAAGTCCGCAATCGCTGAACATTGCATTTCTACTGGCCATTCTATGAATTACAATGCTACAAAAATTGTGGCTCAAACATCAAATTTCTGGAATTCAATTATAAATGAATCCATAGAAATAAAATTGTCTGACAGCGGGACGCTTATCAGTCGAGATAGCGGTTACCAGTTAAATTCCGCTTGGAATCCCGTTGTAGAGAAACTTCGTTGTCAACGTAGTTATCGGTATAAAGATGAAGATCGATCTGATATCGAAATGCCAAGTTTTCACCGCGGAGGGCACCAGGCGCAGCGCAAGGAGTTGTGAACGCGCACGCTAAACAGTACATGCGCAGCGCATGCGCAGTGCAGCCCCCTTTGGCTTTAAATAGCAGAGCTCAGCGCACATTCGCCAGTACTTCTCCAGCTGTACTCACTTGAAGATGGCCAAAAGACTTTGTGCCGAAATATCGTGGCAAGATGTTATTGACTGACGGCAGTTCTCCCGTGTTGTTATGGAACTACGGGACTTAACTTCTGAGGACATCAGTCCTCTAGAACTTAGAACTACTTAAACCTAACTAACCTAAGGACATCACACACATCCATGGTCGAGGCAGGTTTTAAACCTGCGACCGTAGGGATCGCGTGGTTCCAGACTGTAGCGCCTAGAACCGCTCGACCACCCCGGCCGGCCCTTACAGACGTCTGTGGCCGTCAGTAAATTAATATTTCTGAGATTTCACGACTAATGCCTCCGTGTAATATCTACATGGTATTAGTCAGTATCCTTTGTTTGTTCTGAATTTCCTCAAACTGACGTCCTACTGAATTACTAGGCCTGTCTGTTTGGTAGGCAGTGATGAAACAGAACGTTTTCTTCAGGGGAAGGGGCAGATATTAAGCTTGATTGAGGAAGGGGAGGGGGGAATGTTATATGCTTAAATTTTAGTCATACCATATAAAAAAATAGCAACGGTACTAATGTTTAAAAATTTCCCTTAACCACTAATAATAAATTTCTATGTATGTACCCGATAGGTATAGTCTATGTTAATTATCTTAAAGAATAAAGTTATGAGAACCCGTAAAATAACATTATTGTATGCAAAAAATTACATTTATAAGAAAGTCTTTTTACAACGTATCCGTTGACGACATCATCAGTTAAAGTTTTGCGACTTCCTCCTCCCCTTCTGTTGGCACCTTCACACAAGGTTTAAGCGTATCCAGACCCATCAAATTTCTTAATTTTTCTATCACCTTATTCATTGCGCTGACAGACCTTTCTACACTTGAAGTGCAAACGTAAATGCACGGCACACGCTCAGTGAGTGTCCTCAGTGCTACATAGTCGATGTCGGCTCTTAAGAGAGAAGAAGCTACATCAGAGGACGAATCTTCTATTTATTACGTTCAACCACTTAAAAGAACGTAGAACGTAAAGCACAGTTATTTATAGTGATTATTATTGCTAAATTCTGGATATGTTTTAAAACTGTCAAGACATGCATTAAGTTTCATCACTTCCGTAGCCTTATAATTAAACCGCTTCTCAAATTCAATAATGATACTTTTCACAAATTTTCAGACGTTTCTTGTCCCCAGCTAATATCACACTTTCAACTACCGTTGCATCCACTTTTAGTTTCTTATTGTAATTTCGTGTTTCATTTTCCGCACTACGCTCATCGCAATAGCGAAGGTAGTCGATGTTTCTTTAAATGCTCCATAGGCCCAGAAACAAATACAACTGTTTGTATAATTCTGAGTGACTTTTGTTGCAAAATTTTACTCAAGTTTGAGACGGTATTTAGTGTATCGTCCAAAACCACTAAAACTACAATGATATTGTAACTCATCATCTCTAACAAGATTTCTCCTACCAAACTTGCAAAATCTGCGCCGTCCTTATCTGTATGTTTATATGCCAACATGACCGATTTGGAACATAAGAATATCAGCGGAAGATAGCACAAAAGTCTTTAAAAGACTCTAACAGAAGTGGAGAACCAGCTGCCTCAGTCCTCAAAGTTTTGGCGTGCGAATATATTCACGTTTTTTTCACACAAAACATTCTAAATACTCTTACCCTGTCTTCCTTTGTAGTTAAGCCATCATAGTCGCCTCGCCCTCTCACTGTCACAATCTATATATCACTTTCTCTCACTGCCTCGTTTTTTTTTTCTCTCATTGGCACTTTCTTCTGTCTGTTTCTCCACTGTCACTGTCTTCATCACTTTCTCTCGCTCTTCCTTGTCATTGTCTCCTTGTCCGTCACTTTCACTGTCTCTCTGCCTCATTGTCATTGTCTTTGTCCCATTCATTAACCCTCCCATTGCCACTGTCTACTTCTTTCTTATTCTTAGAGTCCGCTGTCTTTCTCTTCAGCCACCACTGTCTCCTCTCCACACATGTCCTTGGTGAGGGTTTCCTCGGGGTTTTAACCCCTACACTGGGAAAATTTAATACAAGGATATTCTCTTTTACTGCACTGCCTCTCACTGACCTCCAGCGTCTCCTCTCTGTTTCTCACCCAATGGCACTGTCTCCTCTCTCTGACATAGTCTCAGCCATTCTGCTACTCTTTTTCAGCACAAAAGAGCGCTAGTATGTTCGCATGCCAAATTTTTTTGTGAGAAGGCAGCATGGGGATGAGACAGCTGATCCTCCACTTTCCTATCACGTATTGTACGGAGAAACATATTCGTCTTTTGTTGTACTCCGACAGGAGCAGTTTTTCACTGGTTCCTTCGTTTTCCCTGCTACAGCAAGATGTGGTTCTTATACAAAACCAACTCTATAAGTAAGTAAAATTGTGACAGTTTATTTCTATACATTTATTTACGTTGGCACATGTAAAAAACAAATAAGTGCAGATAATACAAAATAGACGTTCTTTTCACCAAGGTCCTACAATAAAATAAAAAAAAATTGAATCAGTCATTTCAAGAATAAAATCAAAAGGTCTGATTTGATCCATTATAAATAGTGTCACCTCAAGGATGCTGATCTCACCATACTATGTTTGTTGTCAGCATTTTTTCTACCAGTTAAGTCTTATGAAGAGATGAAGAGATGCTATAAACGCTCGGTGTAACGTGACGACTCCACAAAATAGATGCTTCATGTAGTTTAATGTGAGCACGGGACTCCCATCCAACGGAAGTTCACTTTACACTACTTCACACAAAAATGCATATCGTTCTAAGCAAAAAACACAGTTTTTGATATCGAAGTATAAGGGATTTAGTATGACAAAATAATCTTTTTTAGGGCGCTTTCGCCTTGAGGCGACACCATCGAACAATTTACAGGTGAAGACAGGTTGTATATGAGCAAAGTACCCATTATATAGACACATCTCTTCATAAAACTTAACTGGTAGAAAAAATACTGACTACAAACATAGTATGGTGAGCTCAGCATCCTCGTGGTGACACCAAAATCTTTGCTATGTGGTCACTACGTCAATTAAAACTACATTTACACACAAAAAATGGTTCAAATGGCTCTGAGCACTATGGGACTCAACTGCTGTGGTCATAAGTCCCCTAGAACTTAGAACTACTTAAACCTAACTAACCTAAGAACATCACACACATCCATGCCCGAGGCAGGATTCGAACTTGCGACCGTAGCGGTCGTGCGGTTCCAGACTGTAGCGCCTTTAACCGCTCGGCCACTCCGGCCGGCCATTTACACACAAGACTGATTATTACGTGCATATTTTACAAGCATAAGCATGGGAATTTCGAACTTCTGGATTTTAATAATCGGTAATAAAACCGAAAAAAATTTCAATGTTTTCCGAGACATCGTCTCAAGAACATGTGGCAAAATTTTCGACGAGTTGCCAAGGATAGAAAGTGTACGTAGAAGTGGCCATCCACACAATTCGTAGTTTATGGACACAAGAATTATGGTTTTTCGGGTATATCATGATAACGGATAAAGATTTTGGGAAAAGAGAAAATGGTGTTTCTAGATAAACGTCAAAAGGTTGTACTAATAAAATTGAGGCCATTTTCTGTTGCCGGCTCACGTTGCAAAAAACTGCTAAAAGCTGGTGTATGTGGTCTTCTCAGGAACTGCCCACGAACAACTGGCACTTTTAAAACGCCTAAGCCCCACACTAGGTCACACCTAATGCAAAAGATCCAACCTGGGTTGGAAGGAGCGTGTGATGTTTAAATTATGACCTTGTACTGTAGGACAGCTACAGAATGCCCCTTCTTCCGATAGCTAGGCCTATACAAATGGTCGCTAGGCCAAGGATAACCCAAATCACTAGATCCCCTTTATCTGTGGTGAATAGCACCCGAGATACGACTCCTTGAATGGCTCTGAGCACTATGGGACTTAACATCTATGGTCATCAGTCCCCACTCCTTGAACAATCCCATTTTTGCGCAGGACTTTCTGGAAGATTTTGGTACCGTGCACTGTCATACACGAACGGGTAGCGTGAACTGTGCAATAGGTACTCAATCAATGGATGCAATAGCTTCGGGTATTTTTCTGACAGGTTGTTATAAAGAAGACTGAATTTTATGCAATGCATTTTCTCGTGCACGAAAAGCAAGAGAAAGTTTATAAGTATTATTAACAATACGCAACATGCGTTTTAGTATGGGGTATTTATTCCTACAGCTGATGGCAACAATTGACAAAACACGTACTCTGTAGTGATTGTAGAACAGCTCTTGTTCCCTTTTGCCGCCAATGGTGGCCGTTGGGTTCTAGGTGCTACAGTCTGGAACCGCGTGACCGCTACGGTCACAGGTTCGAATCCAGCCTCGGGCATGGATGTGTATAATGTTCTTAGGTTGGTTAGGTTTAAGTAGTTCTAAGTTCTAGGGGACTGATGACCTCAGAAGTTAAGTCCCATAGTGCTCAGAGCCATTTGAACCATTTTGCTCCCTTTTCTGTAATAACTGAGCGCGGAACTCAGTGAGAGAACCACTAAAATTAGCAGCAGCCTCGCAGGAGCGAGTTGCTAATTTGCCTCAATGAAGTTTTCGTTTCTTTATTTCACTATCAATTACTGTAAATGTAGATTCAGGTGTAGTACTCTTTAGTTCAAACAGATATAAAAACTCTTCCTCCACTTCAAAAGACGGCGATGACATAACGTAACGAATTAGCAAGCACTATTCACTTTGGTTGAAAAGACTTTTACATTCGTCTGACATTAAAAAAAGTATGCATCATGGAGAATTGTTTCATCATAACTGTCTAGACCACAACAACGCCATTTAATAACTCTTAAGTTGTACATTTATTTACGTATGTGTAACTTTTACTCTGAAATGTAACCCATTTTCCAAGGTCAATGTTGCTTTTTAGTAGTATTTTACCAATTAGAGATTCATATTTGTTGCGTGAGGGTTTCTTCCCTACTAAGGAAGTTCCCACTACAAACTCATGTTCATTGACGTTGGAGCAAATTGAAGAATGCCAGATTTGTCATTGTCCAAGAACTGAATGTTTCTTAGGAAGTTAATTGACAATGAAACCAAATTTTCTCAAAGCTGGCAGTTATATGAAGGCTGTGATTACTTCCCTCTTGTACTCGTTTGGGATTAAGGTTTCAGTGTAATACCTACCTTACTGCGTAAATACGGATAAAATTTCTTTTCAGAAAGTTTTCAGATACAGTTTTCGTCGGCCTAGAAGATATTTTGAATGTAATGCATTCATTCCTGCTAAAGAGTGCAAAATTTTTGATCACCTTTCAAACGTATCTACAGAATTTTCTGACAATATTGTAAAAATGTGTTGTGTATTGCACAGTTTTGTATGTGGTCCAAAGAGATACAGATCTGAAGACATTTTGAGTGCACTTGTGTTAGCTAAAGTGTCCACAGACCCATCACAAAGGGAAAAAATGAGAGTGACCCTTACGACTCTTCGTCTTCTCTGATTAACATTTGCCTCTGACATCTGGCAGTGGCGTCTGGTGAGGGCTCAACGTCCGATGCAAGCTCCTCTTAAGCTGTTATAAAACAAGTTCTCTCACCAATTGAAAACGTCTGGTCAATGTTGGCCGAGCAACTGGCTCGTCACAATACAGATTAAAGAAGACACTGCTTGTCGATCAAACACTTTTTTTAATTTTCGTTTTCTTTCATTACCTGTGCATTATTTGGCGCATCTAGTCGCTTTGAACTACAATTTTCAAGTGTGATAGCATTTGAAAGTTTTTGTGACTTTGTGTGCTTTTCTGATTTTCCTCTGCTTCCAGTAGGTTTTCTAAATTCCCGAAAGGTACAATTTACAAAAAGCTCTACTACAATCACGGTCACAGTACAACGAATTATACCTACATTTCCATTTTTGCTGGTACTTAATCTCACCTTTAACACTTTGTTTTGGATGATGACTTACAGATGGATGGGAAATAGTACATTTTTCGTTTGAAGACTGATGAAGGTTAAATGAATATTACACCTATCCTGATGCTGTATGCCGACGCAGTGGTACCAACTCAACCTCCAGTTTTAGTGTTGGATGCAACACAATCGATGGGCCTATGGGCCTCTCCCCGATGCCGCAACAACTGGCACAGTGTTGACAGTGTTGACAGTTCGTCTTGCCGTGGATGTCATCACACTGTCCGTCGTGTGGATCCTTGCCACGCTGCAAAAAAAAAAAAAAAAAAAAAAAAAAAAAAAAAAAAAAAAAAAAAAGTCAAGGTATTTCATGTACGTCGGCGCTAACGGTTCTTTTTCGATTCTTGGTAAAGCAATGCATAACTTCTTGTCAGTGCGGACGATGAGTACACAATCTTGATGCTGTAAAGTAGCACTGAAAAAGCGAAATGACCTATTGTTGGGATTAGATGGCCTTTAACGTAGCTGTGTTTCGTGAGACTGTGGAGAATGTAAGACGAAAATTAAGTGACGCAAAATACACAATTGCAAATGTGTTGCATTTGAGAATGTCTGATATCTGGAATAAGTTTCGTGCTTGCGTTTATGGACTAAAAAAGAATTGTGTTGCTCACCATTCATTTCTGTGATATATTGTAACAACCACTTGCAGACTGCGTGTCCTCCTCACATCATTTTTTCTGTCGTTACAGACTCGGTAACACCTCGAAAGTGCGTAAATATCAGTGTTATTGTTAGACATTCTCCGAATAGATGGTAAATATTAAACTTAATGTACAACAGTCTTTGAAAAAGTTTTACCTAAATTAATATATGTACAAACAGAACAATGTTCACTACTAACCAGTCAGACATTATGTTGGTATATAGTAACTGTCGCTGCAGTCATGGACTGCGCGGCTGGTCCCGGCGGAGGTTCGAGTCCTCCCTCGGGCATGGGTGTGTCTGTTTGTCCGTAGGATAATTTAGGTTAAGTAGTGTGTAAGCTTAGGGACTGACGACCTTAGCAGCTAAGTCCCATAAGATTTCACACACATTTGAACATTTAGTAACTGTCGTATCCAATGGTTATTTCTGTTATTTAGGCTGTCACAAGACTCGCTGGTAGGTTCAGCGTGATATACCGTAGTGTGTAGTACCATACGAATCAATGGAGAGAATGTTTGGTGGCTGGTATCCTGTTTCTGCAACACAGCTACACGCATGTATTAACAGGGTTCTTTATTTACTTACGCAGATAGCTCCTACTAAACTTTAACAGTGTCTATTTGTTATGGTATAAGCTCTTCAATGTTAGTCTTCGTTAGCCTTACTGGTGGCGAAGTACAAGTCCTACTCCGTCGCTACACACTCTCGTAGCCGATGACGTGAACTGACAGACGCCAATTAGAATAGTGCCTGAGCTAGTTACTGAGACTGAAAGGTCAATATCTTGGATGCTAAGGCCAAAGAAATCAAAGGCATCTAAACCGAAAATGTTCTCACCGTCTCTTGATTTCAACATAGAAAAATTAGCTGTCGTAGTGTGAAATCTGTAAGTGGCAGGCGCACTGCACTCTCCAAGCACAGCTGGAATTTCCTGTCCGTTGTATGCAGTGAGGTGTTTGCTACATTTAGAAAGCCTTGGTGAGCCTAGCTGTTCGTACGTGGCACGATTAAGCAAGGTTACTGAGGCTCTTGTGTCTAACTGTAAGTTCACACGACGACCAGCAATTCGTAATGAGAAAAATAGTATGTTAGAACGTCTTTGCACTGCACATGGGCGAGAAGGAGAAAAAACCTTAATATTACTTTTGTCAGAATCTTTAGCAGGTTGCCGGCTGTTGTGGCCGAGCGATTCTAGGCGCTTCAGACCGGAACCGCGCTGCTGCCACGGTCGCAGGTTCGATCGTGCCTCGGGCATGGATGTGTGTGATGTCCTTAGGTTAGTTAGGTTTAAGTAGTTCTACGTTTAGGGGACTGATGACTTCAGATGTTAACTCCCATTGTGCTCAGAGCCATTTGAACCATTCGATGTTTTTTTTTTGCAGGTTATGAGAACACAGAGTTCACTGCATGTGCACGAGCCTTTTTTTTTTTTTTTTGAGAGCAGTCAAAACTGGCGTTTTTGTGCTGTTGCAAACAAACTGCTTCGTCATGGGCCGTTTATCCACACCGGAAACACGTTGCGTTACGTGATGGGCAATCGGCAATCCTGTCTCTGCCACGCGCCTTGCCACAGTCCACGGTTCTCGCGGCACCCCCCTCGCGGAGATTCGAGTCCTTACTAGGGAATGAATGTGTGTGTGTGTGAGTGTGTGTGTGTGTGTGTGTGTGTGTGTGTGCGTGTGTGTGCGTGTGTGTGTGTGTGTGTGTGTGTAGGTGAGTGTGTGTGTGTGTGTGTTTTCCTTAGCGTAAGTAAATTTAAGTTAGATTAAGTAGTTTGTAAGTCTAGGGACCGATGACCTCAGCAGTATCGTCACATAGGAACTTACACTACCGGCCATTAAAATTCCTACAGTAAGAAAAAATGCAGATCATAAACTGGTATTCATTGGACAAATATATTACGCTAGAACTGATATGTGATTACATTTTCACACAATTCGGGTACATAGATTCGGAGAAATCAGTACCCAGAACAAGCACCTCTGGCCGTAATAACGGCCTTGATACGCCTGGGCATTGAGTCAAACAGAGCTTGGATGGCGTGTACAGGTACAGCTGCCCATGGAACTTCAACACTATACCACAGTTAATCAAGAGTGGTGCCTGGCGTATTGTGATGTGCCAGTTGCTCGGCCACCATTGACCAGACATTTTCAATTGGTGAGAGATCTGGAGAATGTGCTGCTCAGGGCAGTTGTCGAACATTTTCTGTATCATGAAAGGCCCGTACAGGACCTGCAACATGCGGTCGTGCATTATCCTGCTGAAATATAGGGTTTCGCAGGGGCCGAATGAAGGGTAGAGCCACAGGTCCTAACACATCTGAAATGTAACGTCCACTGCTCAAAGTGCCGTCAATGCGAACAATAGGTGACGGAGACGTGTAACCAATGGCACCCCATACCATCACGCCGGGTGATACGCCAGTATGGCGATGACGAATACACGCTTCCAATCTGCGTTCACCGTGATGTCGCCAAACACGGATGCGACCAACATGATGGTGTAAACAGAACCTGGATTCATCCGAAAAAGTGACTTTTTGCCATTCGTGCACCCTGGTGCGTCGTTGAGTACACCATCACAGGCGCTCCTGTCTGTGATGCAGCGTCAAGGGTAACCGCAGTCATAGTCTCCGAGCTGATAGTCCATGCTGCTGCAAACGTCGTCGAACTGTTCGTGCAGATGGTTGTTGTCTTGCAAACGTCCCCATCTGTAGACTCAGAGATCGAGACGTGGCTGCACGATCCGTTACAGTCATGTGGATAGGATGCCTGTCATCTCGACTGCTGTAATACAAGGTCGTTGGGATCCAGCACGGCGTTCCGTATTATCCTCCTGAACCCGCCTATTCCATATTCTGCTAACAGTCATTGGATCTCGACCAACGCGAGTAGCAATGTCGCGATACGATAAACCGCAATCGCGATAGGCTACAATCCGACGTTTATCAAAGTCGGAAACGTGATGGTAGGCATTTATCCTCCTTACACGAGGCATGACAACAACGTTTCACCAGGCAACGCCAGTCAACTGCTGTTTGTGTGTGAGAAATCGGTTGGAAACTTTCCTCATGTCAGTACGTTGTAGGTGTCGCCACCATCGCCAACCGTTTGTGAATGCTTTGAAAAGCTAATCATTTGCATATCACAGCATCTTCTTCCTGTCGGTTGAATTTCGCGTCTGTAGCACGTCATCTTCGTGGTGTAGCAATTTTAATGGCGAGTAGTGTACCACCACCAATCCTGTCTTTTATGGTGACCAAAGCATCTAGGGTAAGACATCACTAAATTCACAGGCCTTTTTACACGTGGCTGTGTAGGCGCTCCTTGTGGTGGCTGCTTGGGGCCATCCGAACAAGGGGCGACTCGACCCGACAAATCGGGGCCTGTTCAGTCGGGGCTATGGCACCCGAATCATATCGCTCTAAGATTTGCAATAGTTAAGGAAGTGATGCATCAGAGTACTTTAAGATGTGGTCCCGTATTCTACTATGATGTACATTGAATGTTATTGCTTTCCTAATCATTAAATCTCAATAAAATTTGTCACAACTACATTTAAATTCACACTTCCTAGTCATGCCCGTTAATTATGTGCACCACTGACGGTATGTCTGTTCCGATTCTTTCTTCAAGCAAAATAGCTGATATCTAGCAGCAGCTGCTTGGACTTCTGGTCATAATATTGAGTTAAAGCAGCGATTACTTGGTCATAGCTGAGTTCGTCGGGAGACACGGTTGGGATTAGTATTCGCATTAACGTCAACACTGGGTTCTTCGCAATCGAAAAGAACTATTGTAGCTTTAGAGTACCTTGAAGACGATGAACTTGACAATGTGCTTGGAACTGTGTCAGGTATTCGAGCCACTCCTCTTCTGTGTCTTTAAATTGCCGGAACGTTGGTATGCTGGTCGGCGGGGCTGGTTGGTTGGTTGGATGTGCGGCCGAGGCGGCTTGTGCAGCCAGTAGTTGTTGTACTGTCGGCAACAAAGCAGCAATTTGTTGATTCCAAAGCTGAAAAACTTGTAGTAGATCCATCACATTGGCCGACTGCGGCTGAGACGCGGAGGCAGGTGGTGGAGGGGGCAGGGATAGTCATGGTTTGCACAAATACGTTATATCAAAAGGCAATCGGACCTCTGAAAAAAGAAATTAGACTAGTTCTGCGTCTCCCCTCCTGAAATACATGAAAGAACAGAACAATAATTGAGTAAATAGAAATGAGAATCTCCGCAAGCTGAAACACAAAAGGAACAAGCAAAATCTTCGGCCAAGTCGCTGAACTTCGATCGCGTATCCTCATCCACACTGCAGGTTTTTCGTCGCCACTGTGGTGTCTTGTACCATAGGCATCAATGGGGAGAATGTTGTTTGGGGGCCGGTACCCTCTTTCTACAAGACAACTGTACACATGTATTAACAGGGTTCTGTATTTACATAAACAGGAAACTACTTATCATAAGAGAGTCCATGATTTTATAAAAAAAATTTTCAAATGTCTGTGAAATCTTATGACACTTAACTGCTAAGGTCATCAGTGCCTAAGCTTACACACTACTTAACCTAAATGATCCTAATGACAAACACACACACCCATGCCCGAAGTAGGATTCGAACCTCCGCCGTAACCAGCCGCACAGTCAATGACTGCAGCGCCCAAGACCGCTCGGCTAATCCCGCGCAGCCATGATTTTATAAGTTACGCCAGCACGTTCCTCTCCGCCGAAATGCCGCACCGTTGTCGTGTAGGGAGGTCGCGAACGACACTTTTTCTTTTCACTAGCTGCTTATTTTTTATGACCCGCCGTCTAATTTCTCATGGTGGTTCGTATGTTGCCACTTAGCCGCTGTGACTGGGTCCGGGGTCCGGAGTGACTGAAAGTAACACCACCCCGGCTCCCGTCCCCACTCACACCGTTGCCCGTGTCCCGACACGTGGAGGCGGGCTCTATTTGTTTACATCCATTTGATATATTTTTTTTGTGCAGCATTAGAAAAACTTATAACTAATACAAAATCAACTGAGATATTAATAAACAAAGCGAAATCAAATATTTAGAAAGAAGGAAGGAAGAGAATTGGTTAGAGAAGATATAGGTATAATATTGCCCGTCACCTGGTTGTGGGCGACGGCCTGGGTCTTGGAATGACCCTCAAGGCGCTGGCCATCGCTCACCATGCCTTTAACATCTACCATCCTAAGAAGTAACTTAACTAGAAGAGATTAGGGTACGTTAAAGCTAGAAACTAAGACTACGACCTCCATGTCCAGCCTGCTAAACTTTTTACGATATACAATAGAGAGGTAACTGATTTTGTGCTTGGCTCAAAGTTGCTAATACAAGGGTACTTGTGGTAAAAGTAATAAAGGTAATGACACTAACGGTTTGTGTTGAGCCTACAAGGCTCCTAGTAGAATATATCAGTCGCAACCACCTCCAGGCCCCGCCGACAACACGATCTGAACGGTGGTTTTCCCCGATCTACCATAGGTATCCGCCGAGTTGGGCTCAAAAGAGAGGAACCACAAAGAAGATCCTTCCATCCAGGCCACGCGCCGCCTCTTACCAGGAGGCGTAGGTCCCTTGAAGAGGTGCCTAACTTTAGGCTTCAGATTAGAAGTTATTAGTGTAGTGGAGGTTGAGGTATAGGCTGTGTAGGTTGGTTGTACAAACAATTCATGCTGAGCCAATGAGACTTATAATGATACGTGGTGTGGCAGTTAGCACCTTCCGGCCCCGCGAACGACAGCGGGAAGCGACAAAGGACGCTGGACGTAGAGATGAGCAGAGGGCCGTTTGACTGTGTAGGACGGCGTACCCCCGACCGTACCCCACCATCTGGCTTGCGAGGCAACAGGAACATCCTCCTGAAAAACTTCTGCCAGGACACACGTCCAGACCTGAGGGCGTGTCCCAGTGCGATGACAGCGACTGCTACGGCGATGGCGGTTCCATGTCCATCGGGTCGAGGAGCGGGAACTGCGGGGGCGCATCGTCCATCTGCTCCTCCTAGGGCGCCCTGGCCGCAACATCAGGCGGTTGCGAATGCCAGGCGTTACCGTGAGACCGTGAATCTGGGGGAAGAAAAGCAGCCGAATCACGGTGCGAATGACACACACGAATTTGGTTCCGGTGGCGGCGCTGCAATCCATCGGGACATGGAGTTAAGTACATGAAAGAACCAATGCGTTCCTGGATCACGCCTCTCTTCAAGCTCCCACACTTCCCATAAACAATGAAAACAATAAGACTACGCGGCGCAGAGTGATCTTTGGCGACCATTGGCTTTACCGGGTGCTGCATATACATACTCTGTGACAAATGTCAAAGCATTTGACACTCCAGGTCTTACGAGTTGCGAGACCGTCTCTGGCGGAGAGTGAGTTACTGTTAGAGACCACTGTAATATTTCGTAGCTGTGCGTTTAAATAGTCTCTTGCTCCGAATAACATACTGACTATCCAACTTGCCCCAGCTGTAGCAGAGAATTCGCGATTAATGTTGGGGAAGGTAACTAGTGTGAGGTCATAAGTTCGATGCGGGGCCCGTATTTCCACGGGGCCCGGACTCGCTGGAGATTATGGGCGTTGCAGCTCATTTCTGATCTATGAAATAAGCCCACTTCATCACTCAAGATAATTTGCTATGTGATGTAGCACTACTAATGGAACAGTACGTGTTGTGGCTGTGGCCTCTTGTAATGCTTTGTGGTTCCTGGATGGATGAGGAGAGCGTGGTATGATTGGTGGGTGGCCGGTTTCCTCTCACTACGACACAAGATACACACTTGGTTAAATACACTTTATTACAGGAACCAATTGAGTACTTAACTTCAGTGAAGTCCTGTCTCAGGTTCTGGGGTTAACAGCAATTAAATAACATGTACTAATACTTGAAGCCGGCCGCTGTGACCGAGCGGTTCTAGGCGCTTCAGTCTGGAACCACGCGACGGCTACAGTCGCAGGTTCCAATTCTGCCTCGACCATGGATGTATTGGATGTTCTTAGGTTAGTTAGGTTTAGGTAGTTCTAGGTTCTAGGGGACTGATGACCTCAGATGTTAAGTCCCACAGTGCTCAGAGCCATTTGAACCATTTAATTCTTGAATCATGTCTGCCATTAAAATTGCTACACCACGAAGATGACGTGCTATAGACGTGAAATTTAACGGACAGGAAGAAGATGCTGTGATATGCAAATGATTAGCTTATCAGAGCATTCACACAAGGTTGGCGCCGGTGGCGACACATACAACGTGCTGACATGAGGAAAGTTTCCAACCGATTTCTCGTACACAAACTGCAGGTGACCGGCGTTACCTGGTGAAACGTTGTTGTGTTTGACTCAATGCCGAGGTGTATCAAGGCCGTTATTACGGCCAGAGGTGGTTGTTCTGGGTACTGACTTCTCGGGATCTATGCACGCAAATTGCGTGAAAATGTAATCACTTGTCAGTTCTAATATAATATATTTGTCCAATTAATACCCGTTTATGATCTGAATTTCTTCTTGGTGTAGCAATTTTAATGGCCAGTAGTGTATAATGACAACGTTTCCTCACATCTGGCTAAGGTGCGAGGCGACGACTATCTCTGTGAAAATCTAGAGCACAGTGCAACGTACTGAGGTGCGATGCGACGTACTCAGGCACTGAGATTGAGACAAGTGGGTCGGCCGCCGCGGCCTATGTGAACGCTGCCCAGAGCAGCAATATCGCGCAGCAATAAACAGTTGTCTCGATGGTCGGAAATTCTTTCTGTTGAATCAAGAACGGTGTGGTAGACGTTTCTCCTACTTCCACCTTGCATGACATCACCTTAGCACAAACAACAATCGTATAAATGTTGTATCTGAATGAAAAATCCATTATTTTATCTTTCCTTCCATGGAGACCATTAATAAAGCCGACAAACTGCAGGGACATATTCCTTATTGGAAAGGGAGGGAAAGAGTGGCGCTGACGAACGACTGTCCCTCTTACCGCGTGCCTTGTATTCCCTGTGTGTTGCGGGCTTTGTGATTGTCGCAACGTATTGTGAGCAGCAGAATGGTTTGGTATTCATGTCGGGAGCAAGCCAAGATGGTGTTTGTGTACGGCCAAGCAGATGGAAATAGTCGAGAGTAGCTATCTATACGAAAAGGGATAGCCTCACAGACACCAACCATATCATATAACATATCCAGCCCTTTTTGGGCATCTGTGTGATCATGTGTCCTTTCAGACGGGCGAACGTGCAGGGAGACGGAGGATTGTGCATACACCACATTTGGAGAAACAGGTTCTACAAAATATTGAGACGAACCGTAGTACAAGCACTACGGAAGTGACGCGCCAACATGGTGTAACCCAAAGTACGATTTTGTGTATCCTGCATGACAACCGCTATTATCCATATCAGCTGCAATCCGTTGGCGGCCTGGTGTACATCTGTTGTGACGTGGATGTGATGCAGCTCTATACTGTGTTCTCGGACGATTTTCTGTTGTTGCATGCACACCGTCCATTTCCGGATACAAGTTTAAAGGTCTATTTTACTTCCATTTCCAGTCAGCAATCCGTCCCGGCAGCTTGCCGGTTTTATTAACGTTCACCTTGCGTACAAAACGTAAGCCAACACGCACGTTTTTGCTATTCCATGCAAAGCCCAACATTTTACGGACCATTAACAGAGACAAAAAATTGGTATGCAGTCCAAGGTCTGCATACTTGTTCTTGGTAGCACACTTGGCGACAGTTAAAGGTAAATTTTTGCACCCTACTTGTAGCAAGGCATTGTTATGCGACTGTCTTCTCAGACCGGCGTCCGAAACTGGCAGCCAAGCGATTAGAAGGGTGTCGCTGCGTTCGTCTGCGCCTAGCAGAGGCGTCACCATGTGTAGTTGAGAGCACAGCAACCTTCTCTTTCTTACCCATACGCACGCGAATTAAATTTGGATGTTAAAATTACTGTTAAATGTGTTACTTCCTCGAACTGTCTTTTGCATTCCACTGTGCACTGTCGTCACCAATTGTACCTTAACCTGTAGCCTATACGAGTAACATGTGTCTTCATCTGTTGCAGAAGAAATCTTTACACATTTTGACAAATCATTCAGTTTATGCTTTCTTTAAAGTGCTATTTTACTTTGCAGCACAGACGCAATTTTCGTCCACAATCTGAAATTGAAATTTCCTCTATGTGGAATTTCATCGAAAGACATTACTAATCCTGTAATCTGTAGCTGCACAGCAGACCTCACTAGCAAACCGAGTAGCAGCTATGTTTTTCTAAGAGTTTACAAAACTGACATTTCGTGTTTTTGCTTCTCGAAGTTTAAGCTGTGTATTACGAAAATATAAAGTTTAAGTGATACACTACATTAAAGATCTCCCGAAACCGTGTCATTTTTAGCGCAGCATGTTGTATTAAAGCGTCGGAAAATGTGGTGTGAACGGCTAAATATGCTATAGATCTTGGTATTACATTATGAAAAGGAAGTGACGTATAGTCTGTAATCTAATTTAGACAGCCCTGGCAACAAATTTCCAATCAATGAATGTCGCAGATCTCCTGTCTCTGTACCACCAGTAACATAACCTGGAAGGAGCCTAAGACCGAAACTGATAAAATCTGCAAGAGGAGTCACTCCAAGAATAACTCCGAAAGTATGATAGTAGCTGAAAAGTTTGTGGGACAAATGTTGCATGGGACAACGGGAATCATAATATGACGTCGGTTTTTTGTTGTTAGGTCGGGTCGCGATAGAGATATGAAGATCAACTTTGTTTTCTTAGATGGGATGCTATAGTTTCGTAGTTATATTCTGATAGCGGCTATCGAGATTAATTCAATGATGTGTAACAGTAAGGTCTTTGAAGGTAAACGAAGATCAAAAAGGTGGCATGAACGTCCATTTACAGAATAACTCCGAAAGTATGATAGTAGCTGAAAAGTTTGTGGGACAAATGTTGCATGAGACAACGGGGATCATAATATGACGTCGGTTTTTTGTTGTTAGGTCGGGTCGCGATAGAGATATGAAGATCAACTTTGTTGTCTTAAATGGGATGCTATAGTTTCGTAGTTATATTCTGATAGCGGCTATCGAGATTAATTCAATGATGTGTAACGGTAAGGTCTTTGAAGGTAAACGAAGATCGAAAAGGTGGCATGAACGTCCATTTACAGAAGGTGTTCGCAGTGATGACCATTGGTATCAGAGCAGTGCTGCAATATTCTTATCAAGTATTGAGTGGTGTTGCTTATCACTTCAGCACTTATCGAAGCACATGCGACTGTGCGGCTGATCCCGGCGGATGTTCGCGTCCTCCCTCGAGCATGTGTGTGTGTGTTTGTCCTTAGGATAATTTAGGTTAAGTAATGTGTAAGCTTGGGGACTGATGACCTTAGCAGTTGCGTCCCATAAGACATCACACACATTTAATCATTATTGAAGCACATGCTCTGGCAATTCTATCTCTTATATCGTCAAAATAGTACATATTCGTCCAATAGGGCGTATCCATCTAACGTGCCACTGGCATGTAAACACCATTCGACTGTTTCACAATACAACACTAATAAGGGTAAGACTAGTATCGTCGAATAAAGCGAATTTGAATGATGTATTCCTTCGAAGAACAACTCGATATGTCTCTCATTTACGGAGGATGCCAGAGAAATTCAGTGATAGCTAGAAACATATACGCTAAAAGATATCCTCACCTACTAACCGTCCACGTCGCACATTTAAATATGTGTATGATAAACTGAGAACAACTGGATCTTTAACGCATCAGAAACATATCCGGCAAGGAAAGTTACTAATCAGGAAATGGATGTTGGTACTTTTGGACTGTGGTTCGAGATCCTCGTGTTAGTTCGCGTCAAATAGCAAAGGAATCTGGCATGAGCCCGAGTAATGTTGTTCTTGTTCTGCATCGCCATAAATATCATCCCTACCATATCAGTCTCCACCAAGAATTAACTGGTACGGATTGTATGCGTCGTATTGGATTCTGCCGATGGACTGAGCTCCATATTCAGAGGGATGACACATTTATTAAATCGAGTGTATTAACTGACGAGGCTACATTCACGAACAATGGAAATGTTAATTTGCATAACATGCATTATTGGGCAACTGAAAATCCATGATGGCTGTGGCAAGCTGCACACCAAAAATCGTGGTTGGTGAATGTATGGTGTGGGATTCTGGAGGCCAGAATAATAGGCCTCTATTTCATCGAAGCAAATCTTTATGGTAATAAGTACACGACATTCTTACAAGAAATAGTGGGTCTGTTATTGGAGGAAATACCTTTAGGAACAAGGAACAGAATGGTGGATGTCCGGCACATTTTTCGCTGATGGCTAGAAATGAGCTGCAGAGACAATTTCCAAATCTTTCGATTGCACGCGGAGGAGATGTGTCGTGAACGGCTTGTTCGCCAGACTTGACGCTTCTGGATTTTTTTCTTGTGGGGATTCGTAAAAGACATTGTTTATAAAGACGTTCCAACCACACCTAAAGATATTTCAGAGAGAATTGTCAGAGCATGTGCTTCGATAAGGCAGATGTGATAGGGAATACCACTCAATCCTTGATAAGAAGAGTGCAGTACTGCATTGATAACAATGTTTATCACTTCAAACACCTTCTATAAATGGACGTTCATGCCACCTTTGTGACCTTCGTTGACCTTCAAAGACTTTACTGTTCCACATCATTGGATTCATCTCGATAGCAGCTATCAGAATATAAGTACCAAAATATAGTATCCCATTTAAGAAAACAAAGTTGACCTTCATATCTCTGTCGCGACCCGACTTAGCAAAAAAAAAAAACCAACGTCATATTATGGCCCCAGTTGTCCCATGCAACATTTGTCCCACAATCTTTTCGGCTACATTCATACTTTCGGAATTATTCTAGGTGGCAACAGTTAGTGATTCACCCTGTATACTAGCCAGTTACATTCTTCTATACTGTGTTAGTCGTAAGTGTAAACCCGATGTAAACATTACATCATGTATTCTTCATCATGTATGTCATTAGATTTCGTTTCACGTGAAGCCGAAGCTAAGTTATCTCTAGTATAGTCAAAAACGATAGTAGGAATACGTCTTAATGCTGTGCGGTACGTGCGCGTCGAGTGAGCTGTAATGCGGGACAACAGCTTTACTGGCACATTTACATCTACATCGATAGTACAAGGATACTCTGTGAATCACACTTATGTGCCTGATAGAGGGTTCATCGATCTACTTTCACAATAATTCTGTATTATTCCAATCTCTAACAGCGAGCGGAAAAAGCGAACTCCTATGTCTTTCCGTGTGAGCTCTGATTTACCTTATTTTATTATGATGATCGTTTCTCCCTATGGAGGTCGGCGTCAACAAAACATTTTAGCATTCGGAGGAGAAAGTTGTTGATTGAAATTTCGTGAGAAGATTCCACCGCAACGAAAAACGCCTGGTTCGCCTTCTCCATAACATTTTCTATCTGTTCTTTACAGTTTAAGTTGTTATTAATTGTAATCCCTAGGAATTTAGTTGAATTTACGGCCGTTAGAATTAAATGATTTACTGTGTAACCGAAGTTCAACTGATTCCTTTTAGCAATCATGTGGATGACCTCACACTTTTCATTACTTGGTGTCAATTGTCAATTTTCGTACCACACAGATATCTTTTTAAAATCGTTTTACAATTAGTTTTGATCTTATGATGAGTTTATGAGACGATAAATGACAGCTTCATCTGCAAACAATCTAAGACGGCTGTTTAGATTGTCTCCTAAATCGTTTATATATTTATAAGGAAGAGCAGAGGACCTATAATACTACCTTGGGAAGCACCAGAAATCACTTCTGTTTTACTCGATGACTTTCCATCAGTTATTACGAATTTTGACCTCTCTGATAGGAAATCACGAATACAGCCACATAACTGAGACGATATTCCATAAGCACGCAATTTGATTACAATCCGCTTGAGAGATACAGTGTCAAAAGCGTTCTGGATATCTAGAAATACTGAATCAATCTGAAGTCCCTTGTTAGCAGCACTTAGTACTTCGTGTGAGTAAGGAAGCAGTTGTGTTTCAGAAGCACAATGTTTTCTAAGTGTATGTTGACCGTGTGTCAATAGAAAAATGGTTCAAATGGCTCTGAGTACTATCGGACTTAACTTCTGAGGTCATCAGTCCCCTAGAACTTAGAGTTACTTAAACCTAACTAACCTAAGGACATCACACATACCCATGCCCGAGGCAGGATTCGAACCTGCGACCGCAGCGGTCGCGCGGTTCCAGACTGTAGCGCCGGCTGTCAATAGAACCTTCTCTTCGAGGTAACTCATAATGTTCGAACACAACATATATTCCAAAATCCTGCTGCAAACCGACGTTAATGATACAGGCCTGTAATGTAGTGGATTGGGCAATACATGCCAGCCATCTGGTTCAGCTAATCTGTAGTGATGTGAGCAGATACAGTTAAGACGTTGAAAGAGGCGAGCGTCATTTAATTTTTAACGGAATCCGGGAAAACGCCAGCAATACCGCCAGCTTCTTAGCGGACCAGGAGGAAAGCATAACATGCCATCGACCTTAACTACCATGTATCGTAATTAAAAACAAAAGTGAGAAAAATTCCTAACTTGAGAACAGGGTGTGACTTAAGAGCGTATCGCAGGGATTTCGTCATATAATTACGTGTTGAAGCCCCTGAAGGTACTACATACAGTAATTTGTCAGGTAATCTCTAAATCCCTTCCACATCCGAATACGGCGAGTACATTAATGGAAATGTCATCTGCTACGTTGATGACGAGTCGATCAACGACAGAATCCACGAAGCCATCCAAGCACCTCATTTTCTCCTCTTCTTTTGTGACGTACCGTTATCTATCCCGACAACGTTCGGCAGTGACACGTGACAAAGCTTCGACCATTAGTTCCACAGTACGTCTGGCTTGAATACCTTGTTGTTTCTTGCGACAAATTCCTTAACTTGGTTCCAGATAATTTCATATCGCAGTGGGACGGTGGCAACTCCAACGATGTGGGTTTTGTATGCTGTACTCGATGTCGTAAAAGTTATTGTTTTCCATGTTTATGTCGAATGGTGTTTACATGCCAGTGGCACGTTAGATGGATACGCCCTATTGGACGAATATGTACTATTTTGACGATATACGAGATAGAATTGCCAGAGCATGTGCTTCAATAATGATCAAATGTGTGTGATATCTTATGGGACGCAACTGCTAAGGTCATCAGTCCCCAAGCTTACACATTACTTAACCTAAATTATCCTAAGGACAAACACACACACACATGCTCGAGGGAGGACGCGAACCTCCGCCGGGATCAGCCGCACAGTCGCATGTGCTTCGATAAGTGCTGAAGTGATAAGCAACACCACTCAATACTTGATAAGAATATTGCAGCACTGCTCTGATACCAATGGTCATCACTGCGAACACCTTCTGTAAATGGACGTTCATGCCACCTTTTCGATCTTCGTTTACCTTCAAAGACCTTACTGTTACACATCATTGAATTAATCTCGATAGCCGCTATCAGAATATAACTACGAAACTATAGCATCCCATCTAAGAAAACAAAGTTGATCTTCATATCTCTATCGCGACCCGACCTAACAACAAAAAACCGACGTCATATTATGATCCCCGTTGTCCCATGCAACATTTGTCCCACAAACTTTTCAGCTACTATCATACTTTCGGAGTTATTCTTGGAGTGACTCCTCTTGCAGATTTTATCACTTTCGGTCTTAGGCTCCTTCCAGGTTATGTTACTGGTGGTACAGAGACAGGAGATCAGCGACATTCATTGATTGGAAATTTGTTGCCAGGGCTGTCTAAATTAGATTACAGACTATACGTCACTTCCTTTTCATAATGTAATACCAAGATCTATAGCATATTTAGCCGTTCACACCACATTTTCCGACGCTTTAATACAACATGCTGCGCTAAAAATGACACGGTTTCGGGAGATCTTTAATGTAGTGTATCACTTAAACTTTATATTTTCGTAATACACAGCTTAAACTTCGAGAAGCAAAAACACGAAATGTCAGTTTTGTAAACTCTTAGAAAAACATAGCTGCTACTCGGTTTGCTAGTGAGGTCTGCTGTGCAGCTACAGATTACAGGATTAGTAATGTCTTTCGATGAAATTCCACATAGAGGAAATTTCAATTTCAGATTGTGGACGAAAATTGCGTCTGTGCTGCAAAGTAAAATAGCACTTTAAAGAAAGCATAAACTGAATGATTTGTCAAAATGTGTAAAGATTTCTTCTGCAACAGATGAAGACACATGTTACTCGTATAGGGTACAGGTTAAGGTACAATTGGTGACGACAGTGCACAGTGGAATGCAAAAGACAGTTCGAGGAAGTAACACATTTAACAGTAATTTTAACATCCAAATATAATTCGCGTGCGTTTGGGTAAGAAAGGGAAGGTTGCTGTGCTCTCAGCTACACATGGTGACGCCTCTGCTAGGCGCAGACGAACGCAGCGACACCCTTCTAATCGCTTGGCTGCCAGTTTCGGACGCCGGTCTGAGAAGACAGTCGCATAACAATGCCTTGCTACAAGTAGGGTGCAAAAATTTACCTTTAACTGTCGCCAAGTGTGCTACCAAGAACAAGTATGCAGACCTTGGACTGCATACCAATTTTTTGTCTCTGTTAATGGTCCGTAAAATGTTGGGCTTTGCATGGAATAGCAAAAACGTGCGTGTTGGCTTACGTTTTGTACGCAAGGTGAACGTTAATAAAACCGGCAAGCTGCCGGGACGGATTGCGGACTGGAAATGGAAGTAAAGAAGACCTATAAACTTGTATCCGGAATTGGACGGTGTGCATGCAACAACAGAAAATCGTCCGAGAACACAGTACAGAGCTGCATCGCATCCACGTCACAACAGATGTACACAGGGCCGCCAACGGATTGCAGCTGATATGGATAATAGCGGTTGTCATGCAGGATACACAAAATCGTACTTTGGGTTACACCATGTTGGCGCGTCACTTCCGTAGTGCTTGTACTACGGTTCGTCTCAATATTTTGTAGAACCTGTTTCTCCAAATGTGGTGTATGCACAATCCTCCGTCTCCCTGCACGTTCGCCCGTCTGAAAGGACACATGATCACACAGATGCCCAAAAAGGGCTGGATATGTTATATGATATGGTTGGTGTCTGTGAGGCTATCCCTTTTCGTATAGATAGCTACTCTCGACTATTTCCATCTGCTTGGCCGTACACAAACACCATCTTGGCTTGCTCCCGACATGAATACCAAACCATTTTGCTGCTCACAATACGTTGCGACAGTCACACAGCCTGCATCACACAGGGAACTCAAGGCACGCGGTAAGAGGGACAGTCCTTCGCCAGCGCCACTCTTTCCCTCTCTTTCCAATAAGGAATCCGTCCCAGCAGTTTGTCGGCTTTATTAATGGTCTCCATGGAAGGAAAGATAAAATAATGGATTTTTCATTCAGGTACAACATTTATACGATTGTTGTTTGTGCTAAGGTGATGTCATGCAAGGTGGAAGTAGGAGAAACGTCTACCACACCGTTCTTGATTCTACAGAAAGAATTTCCGACCATCGAGACAACTGTTTATTGCTGCGCGATATTGCTGCTCGCATTGAGCGATATACTGCTACTGTCATGTATATATGGATTCGATAGGTTCAGGAGGTACACACTGTCCCATAAATGATCTTAGCTGCCTCATGTGTCACAAGAGGATTAACATACCGTGGTGGCGTACGCCTTCGCCAGCACACCGGTTGGCACTAGGAAATATTGTATAGCAGGCGCTGAACTAAGAGCGCCCACGGCAAGAGAAAACAGACACGACCCCAGGGTACGCACCCATAACGCGCTCTGGGCAGCGTTCACATAGGCCGCGGCGGCCGACCCACTTGTCTCAATCTCAGTGCCTGAGTACGTCGCATCGCACCTCAGTACGTTGCACTGTGCTCTAGATTTTCACAGAGATAGTCGTCGCCTCGCACCTTAGCCAGATGTGAGGAAACGTTGTCATTATACACTACTGGCCATTAAAATTGCTACACCAAGAAGAAATGCAGATCATAAACCGGTATTAATTGGACAAATATATTATGTTAGAACTGACAAGTGATTACATTTTCACGCAATTTGCGTGCATAGATCCCGAGAAGTCAGTACCCAGAACAACCACCTCTGGCCGTAATAACGGCCTTGATACACCTGGGCATTGAGTCAAACAGAGCTTGGATGGCGTGTACAGGTACAGGTGCCCATGCAGCTTCAACACGATACCACAGTTTCCAGAGTAGTGACTGGCGTATTGTGAAGAGCCAGTTGCTCGGCCACTATTGACCAGACGTTTTCAATTGGTGAGAGATCTGGAGAATGTGCTGCTCAGGGCAGCAGTCGAGCATTTTCTGTATCCAGGAAGGCTAGTACAGGACCTGCAACATGCGGTCGTGCATTATTCTGCTGAAATGTAGGGTTTCGCAGGGATCGAATGAAGGGTAGAGCCACAGATCGTAACACATCTGAAATGTAACGTCCACTGCTCAAAGTGCCGTCAGCGCGAACAAGAGGTGACCGAGACGTGTAACCAATGGCACCCCATACCATCACGCCGGGTGATACGCCAGTATGGCAATGACGAATACACGCTTCCAATCTGCGTTCACCGCGATGTCGCCAAACACGAATGCGACCATCATGATGCTGTAACCAGAGCCTAGATTCATCCGAAAAAGTGACGCTTTGCCATTCGCGCGCCTAGGTTCGTTGTTGAGGACACCATCGCAGGAGCTCCTGTCTGTGATTCAGCGTCAAGGGTAACAGCAGCCATGGTCTCCGAGCTGATAGTCCATGCTGCTGCAAACGTCGTCGAACTGTTCGTGCCTATGGTTATTGTCTTGCAAACGTCCTCATCTGTTGACTCAAGGATCGAGACGTGGCTGCACGATCCACTACAGCCAAGCGGATAAGATGCCTGTCACCTCGACTGCTAGTGACACGAGTCTGTTGGGATCCGGCACGGCGTTCCGTATTACCCTCCTGAACCCACCGATTCCATATTCTGCTAACAGGCATTGGATCTCGACCAGCGCGAGCAGTGTCTCGATTCGATAAACCGCAATCGCGATAGGCTACAATCCGACCTTTATCAAAGTCGGAAACGTGATGGTACGCATTTCTCCTCCTTACACGAGGCATCACAACAACGTTTCACCAGGTAACGCCAGTCACTTGCAGTTTGTCTATGAGAAATCGGTTGGAAACTTTCCTCATGTCAGCACGTTGTATGTGTCGCCACCGGCGCCAACCTTGTGTGAATGCTCTGATAAGCTAATCATTTGCATATCACAGCATCTTCTTCCTGTCCGTTAAATTTCGCGTCTATAGCACGTCATCTTCGTGGTGTAGCATTTTTAATGGCCAGTAGTGAATATAGTTGTGATATGGAAACAGACAAGATTCAAGAATTAAATGGTTCAAATGGCTCTGAGCACTGTCGGACTTAACATCTGAGGTCATCAGTCCCCTAGAACCTAGAACTACCTAAACCTAACTAACCTAAGAACATCAAACACATCCATGCTCGAGGCAGAATTCGAACCTGCGACTGTAGCCGTCGCGCGATTCCAGACTGAAGAGCCTAGAACCGCTCGGTCACAGCGGCCGGCTTCAAGTATTAGTACATGTTATTTAATTGCTGTTAACCACAGAACCTGAGACTGGACTTCACTGAAGTTAAGTACTCAATTGGTTCCTGTAATAAAGTGTATTTAACCAAGTGTGTATCTTGTGTCGTAGTGAGAGGCAACCGGCCACCCACCAATCATACCACGCTCTCCTCATCCATCCAGGAACCACAAAGCATTACAAGAGGCCACAGCCACAACACTTACTGTTCCCTTAGTAGTGCTGCATCACATAGCAAAGTTACTTGAGTGATGAAGTGGGCTTATTTCACAGATCAGAAATGAGCTGCAACGCTCATAATCTCCAGCGAGTCCGGGCCCCGTGGAAATACGGGCCCCGCATCGAACTTATGACCTCACACTAGTTACCTTGCCCAAAATAAATCGCGAATTCTCTGCTACAGCTGGGGCAAGTTGGGTAGTCAGTGTGTTATTCGGAGCAAGAGACTATTTAAACGCACAGCTACGAAATATTACAGTGGTCTCAAACAGTAACTCACTCTCCGCCAGAGACGGTCTCGCAACTCGTAAGACCTGGAGTGTCAAATGCTTTGACATTTGTCACAGAGTATGTATATGCAGCACCCGGTAAAGCCAATGGTCGCCAAGTATCGCTCTGCGCCGCGTAGTCTTATTGTTTTCATTGTTTATGGGAAGTGTGGGAGCTTGAAGAGAGGCGTGATCCAGGAACGCATTGGTTCTTTCATGTACTTAACTCCATGTCCCGATGGATTGCAGCGCCGCCACCGGAACCAAATTCGTGTGTGTCATTCGCCCCGTGATTCGGCTGCTTTTCTTCCCCCAGATTCACGGTCTCACGGTAACGCCTGGCATTCGCAACCGCCTGATGGTGCGGCCAGGGCACCCTAGGAGGAGCAGATGGACGATGCGCCCCCGCAGTTCCCGCTCCTCGACCCGATGGACCTGGAACCGCCATCGCCGTAGCAGTCGCTGTCATCGCACCGGGACACGCCCTCAGGTCTGGACGTGTGTCCTGGCAGAAGTTTTTCAGGAGGATGTTCCTGTTGCCTCGCAAGCCAGATGGTGGGGTACGGTCGGGGGTACGCCATCCTACACAGTCAAACGGCCCTCTGCTCATCTCAACGTCCAGCGTCCTTCGTTGCTTTCCGCTGTCGTTCACGGGGCCGGAAGGTGCTAACTGCCACACCACGTATCATTATAAGTCTCATTGGCTCAGCATGAATTGTTTGTACAACCAACCTACACAGCCCATACCTCAACCTCCACTACACCAATAACTTCTGATCTGAAGCTTAAAGTTAGGCATCTCTTCAAGCGACCTACGCCTCCTGGTAAGAGGCGGCGCACGGCCTGGATGGAAGGATCTTCTTTGTGGTTCCTCTCTTTTGAACCCAACTCGACGGATACCTATGGTAGATCGGGGAAAACCACCGTTCAGGTCGTGTTGTCGGCGGAGCCTGGAGGTGGTTGCGACTGATATATTCTACTAGGAGCCTTGTAGGCTCAACACAAACCGTTAGCGTGATTACCTTTATTACTTTTACCACAAGTACCCTTGTATTAGCAACTTTGAGCCAAGCACAAAATCAGTTACCTCTCTATTGTATATCGTAAAAAGTTTAGCAGGCTGGACATGGAGGTCGTAGTCTTAGTTTCTAGCTTTAACGTACCCTAATCTCTTCTAGTTAAGTTACTTCTTAGGATGGTAGATGTTAAAGGCATGGTGAGCGATGGCCAGCATCTTGAGGGTCATTCCAAGACCCAGGCCGCCGCCCACAACCAGGTGACGGGCAATAATATACCTATATCTTCTCTAACCAATTCTCTTCCTTCCTTCTTTCTAAATATTTCATTTCGTTTTGTTTATTAATATCTCAGTTGAATTTGTATTAGTTATAAGTTTTTCTAATGCAGCACAAAAAAAAGATATCAAATGGATGTAAACAAATAGAGCCCGCCTCCACGTGTCGGGACACGGGCAACGGTGTGAGTGGGGACGGGAGCCGGGGTGGTGTTACTTTCAGTCACTCCGGACCCAGGATCCAGTCACAGCGGCTAAGTGGCAACATACGAACCACCATGAGAAATTAGACGGCGGGTCATAAAAAATAAGCAGCTAGTGAAAAAAGAAAAGTGTCGTTCGCGATCTCCCTACACGACAACGGTGGGGCATTTCGGCGGAGAGGAACGTGCTGGCGTAACTTATAAAATCATGGCTGCGCGGGATTAGCCGAGCGGTCTTGGGCGCTGCAGTCATTGACTGTGCCGCTGGTCACGGCGGAGGTTCGAATCCTACTTCGGGCATGGGTGTGTGTGTTTGTCCTTAGGATCATTTAGGTTATGTAGTGTGTAAGCTTAGGGACTGATGACCTTAGCAGTTAAGTCTCATAAGATTTCACAGACATTTGAAAATTTTTTTTATAAAATCATGGACTCTCTTATGATAAGTAGCTTCCTGTTTATGTAAATACAGAACCCTGTTAATACATATGTACAGTTGTCTTGTAGAAAGAGGGTACCGGCCCCCAAACAACATTCTCCCCATTGATGCCTATGGTACAAGACACCACAGTGGCGACGAAAAACATGCAATGGGGATGAGGATACGCTATCGAAGTTCAGCGACTTGGCCGAAGATTTTGCTTGTTCCTTTTGTGTTTCAGCTTGCGGAGATTCTCATTTCTATTTACTCAATTATTGTTCTGTTCTTTCATGTATTTCCGGAGGGGAGACGCAGAACTAGTCAAATTTCTTTTTTCAGAGGTCCGATTGCCTTTTGATATAACGTATTTGTGCAAACCATGACTATCCCTGCCCCCTCCACCACCTGCCTCCGCGTCTCAGCCGCAGTCGGCCAATGTGATGGATCTACTACAAGTTTTTCAGCTTTGGAATCAACAAATTGCTGCTTTGTTGCCGACAGTACAACAACTACTGGCTGCACAAGCCGCCTCGGCCGCACATCCAACCAACCAACCAGCCCCGCCGACCAGCATACCAACGTTCCGGCAATTTAAAGACACTGAAGAGGAGTGGCTCGAATACCTGACACAGTTCCAAGCACATTGTCAAGTTCATCGTCTTCAAGGTACTCTAAAGCTACAATAGTTCCTTTCGATTGCGAAGAACCCAGTGTTGACGTTAATGCGAATACTAATCCCAACCGTGTCTCCCGACGAACTCATCTATGACCAAGTAATCGCTGCTTTAACTCAATATTATGACCAGAAGTCCAAGCAGCTGCTGCTAAATATCAGCTATTTTGCTTGAAGAAAGAATCGGAACAGACATACCGTCAGTGGTGCACATAATTAACGGGCATGACTAGGAAGTGTGAATTTAAATGTAGTTGTGACAAATTTTATTGAGATTTAATGATTAGGAAAGCAATAACATTCAATGTACCAGATAGTAGAATACGGGACCACACCTTAAAGTACTCTGATGCATCACTTCCTTAACTATTGCAAATCTTAGAGCGATATGATTCGGGTGCCATAGCCCCGACTGAACAGGCCCCGATTTGTCGGGTCGAGTCACCCCTTGTTCGGATGGCCCCAAGCAGCCACCACAAGGAGCGCCTACACAGCCACGTGGACAGCCGTGTAAACAGGCCTGTGAATTTCGCGATGTCTTACCCTACATGTTTTGGTCGCCATAAAAGACAGGATTGGTGGTGGTACACTACTCGCCACTAAAATTGCTGCACCACGAAGATGACGTGCTACAGACGCGAAATTCAACCGACAGGAAGAAGATGCTGTGATATGCAAATGATTAGCTTTTCAAAGCATTCACAAACGGTTGGCGATGGTGGCGACACATACAACGTGCTGACATGAGGAAAGTTTCCAACCGATTTCTCACACACAAACAGCAGTTGACTGGCGTTGCCTGGTGAAACGTTGTTGTCATGCCTCGTGTAAGGAGGATAAATGCCTACCATCACGTTTCCGACTTTGATAAAGGTCGGATTGTAGCCTATCGCGATTGCGGTTTATCGTATCGCGACATTGCTACTCGCGTTGGTCGAGGTCCAATGACTGTTAGCAGAATATGGAATCGGCGGGTTCAGGAGGATAATACGGAACGCCGTGCTGGATCCCAACGGCCTTGTATTACAGCAGTCGAGATGGCAGGCATCTTATCCACATGACTGTAACGCATCGTGCAGCCACGTCTCGATCTCTGAGTCAACACATGGGGACGTTTGCAAGACAACAACCATCTGCACGAACAGTTCGACGACGTTTGCAGCAGCATGGACTATCAGCTCGGAGACTATGACTGCGGTTACCCTTGACGCTGCATCACAGACAGGAGCGCCTGTGATGGTGTACTCAACGACGAACCTGGGTGCACGAATGGCAAAAAGGCACTTTTCGGATGAATCCAGGTTCTGTTTACACCATCACGTTAGTCGCATCCGTGTTTGGCGACATCACGGTGAACGCAGATTGGAAGCGTGTATTCGTCATCGCCATACTGGCGTATCACCCGGCGTGATGGTATGGAGTGCCATTGGTTACACGTCTCCGTCACCTCTAGTTCGCATTGACGGCACTTTGAGCAGTGGACGTTACTTTTCAGATGTGTTAGGACCTGTGGCTCTACCCTTCATTCGGTCCCTGCGAAACCCTATATTTCAGTAGGATAATGCACGACCGCATGTTGCAGGTCCTGTACGGGCCTTTCATGATACAGAAAATGTTCGACAACTTCCCTGAGCAGCACATCCTCCAGATCTCTCACCAATTGAAAACGTCTGGTCAATGGTGGCCGAGCAACTGGCACATCACAATACGCCATTCACCACTCTTGATTAACTGTGGTACAGTGTTGAAGTTCCATGGGCAGCTGTACCTGTACACGCCATCCAAGCTCTATTTGACTCAATGCCCAGGCGTATCAAGGCCGTTATTACGGCCAGAGGTGCTTGTTCTGGGTACTGATTTCTCCGGATCTATGTACCCAAATTGCGTGAAAATCTAATCACATATCAGTTCTAGCGTAATATATTTGTCCAATGAATACCAGTTTATGATCTGCATTTCTTCTTACTGTAGGAATTTTAATGGCCAGTAGTGTAAGTTCCTATGTGACCATACTGCTGAGGTCATCGGTCCCTAGACTTACAAACTACTTAATCTAACTTAAATTTACTTACGCTAAGGAAAACACACACACACACACACACACACACACACACACACACACACGCACACACACACACACACACACATACATACACACACTCATTCCCTAGTAAGAACTCGAACCTCCGCGAGGGGGGTGCCGCGAGAACCGTGGACTGTGGCAAGGCGCGTGACAGAAACAGGATTGCCGATTGCCCATCCCGTAACGCAACGTGTTTCTGGTGTGGAAAAACGGCCCATGACGAAGCAGTTTGTTTGCAACAGCACAAAATCGCCAGTTTTGACCGCTCCCAAAAAAAAATAAAGAAAAAAAATACAGGCTCGTACACATGCATTGAACTCTGTGTTCTCATAACCTGCAAAAAAAAAAAAACATCAAATGGTTCAAATGGCTCTGAGCACTATAAGAGTTAACATCTGAAGTCATCAGTCCCCTAAACGTAGAACTACTTAAACCTAACTAACCTAAGGACATCACACACATCCATGCCCGAGGCAGGATCGAACCTGCGACCGTGGCAGCAGCGCGGTTCCGGTCTGAAGCGCCTAGAATCGCTCGGCCACAACAGCCGGCAACCTGCTAAAGATTCTGACAAAAGTAATATTAAGGTTTTTTCTCCTTCTCGCCCATGTGCAGTGCAAAGACGTTCTAACATACTATTTTTCTCATTACGAATTGCTGGTCGTCGTGTGAACTTACAGTTAGACACAAGAGCCTCAGTAACCTTGCTTAATCGTGCCACATACGAACAGCTAGGCTCACCAAGGCTTTCTAAATGTAGCAAACACCTCACTGCATACAACGGACAGGAAATTCCAGCTGTGCTTGGAGAGTGCAGTGCGCCTGCCACTTACAGATTTCACACTACGACAGCTAATTTTTCTATGTTGAAATCAAGAGACGATGAGAACATTTTCGGTGTAGATGCCTTTGACTTCTTTGGTCTTAGCATCAAAGATATTGACCTTTCAGTCTCAGTCACTAAGCTCAGGCACTATTCTAATTGGCGTCTGTCAGTTCACGTCATCGGCTACGAGAGTGTGTAGCGACGGAGTAGGACTTGTACTTCACCAGCAGTAAGGCTAACGAAGACTAACATTGAAGAGCTTATACCATAACAAATAGACACTGATAAGTTTAGTAGGAGCTATCTGCATAAGTAAGTAAAGAACCCTGTTAATACATGCGTGCAGCTGTGTTGCAGAAACAGGATACCAGCCACGAAACATTCTCTCCATTGATTCGTATGGTACTACACACTACAGTATATCACGCTGAACCTACCAGCGAGTCTTGTGACTGCCTAAATAACAGAAATAACCATTCATTGGGTACGACAGTTACTAAATGTTCAAATGTGTGTGAAATCTTATGGGACTTGACTGCTAAGGTCATCAGTCCCTAAGCTTACACATTACTTAACCTAAATTATCCTACGGACAAACACACACACCCATGCCCGAGGGAGGACTCGAACCTCCGCCGGGACCAGCCGCGCAGTCCATGACTGCAGCGACAGTTACTATATACCAACATAATGTCTGACTGGTTAGTAGCTAACATTGTTCTGTTTGTACATATATTAATTTAGGTAAAACTTTTTCAAAGACTGTTGTACATAAAGTTTAACATTTACCATCTATTCGGAGAATGTCTAACAATAACACTGACGTTTACGCACTTTCGAGGTGTTACCGAGTCTGTAACGACAGAAAAAATGACGTGAGGAGGACACGCAGTCTGCAAGTGGTTGTTACAATGTATCACAGAAATGAATGGTGAGCAACACAACTCTTTTTTAGTCCATAAACGCAAGTTGCATGACCAACTGTCGCAGGGGTGTAGCAGTGACGTTGCTTCATGGCCAGTTTTCGTTTGACGCAGCACGTATGTTTTCTCATGGTGGAGATGGAATAAACAAGAACACAACGATTTTGTTTGCGCTCGACAAAATTTGTATGATTTTCGTGTAAAGCGTGGTCCGTAGCACGAAACTTATTCCAGATATCAGACATTCTCAAATGCAACACATTGGCAATTGTGTATTTTGCGTCACTTAATTTTCGTCTTACATTCTCCACAGTCTCATGAAACACAGCTTCGTTAAAGGCCATCTAATCCCAACAATAGGTCATTTCGCTTTTTCAGTGCTACTTTACAGCATCAAGATTGTGTACTCATCGTCCGCACTGACAAGAAGTTATGCATAGCTTTACCAAGAATCGAAAAAAAACCGTTAGCGCCGACGTACATGAAATACCTTGACTTTTTGAAGGTTTTTTTTTTTTTTTTTTTTTTTTTTTGGCAAGCATCCACACGGACAGTGTGATGACATCCACGGCAAGACGAACTGTCAACACTGTGCCAGATGTTGCGGCATCGGGGAGAGGCCCATCGATTGTGTTGCATCCAACACTAAAACTGGAGGTTGAATTGGCACCACTGCGTCGGCATACAGCATCAGGATAGGTGTATCCATGTGTGGAGTCTCCAAGGACAACGGGTCTTGCCAAATTGCATTTTTCAGTATCATATGGGTATATGGACATAAAAGATGGTGTGATAACATTGAGTGTTGTTGAGTACACTACGCAGTCATCTACAGTTCTCCTAGCTGTAATTTGAACTGCAGACAGCTTTACTCTATGATGGTCCAGATGTCTAGTAGTGATGGTAGTCAATTATTTACAAGTTCAGCACCGTGATAGTAACGACATATCGGATCATCTGAACAGCGTTTTATGTCTATGTGTTGCGTTCTGTTGTCCATATCATGTTTTTGACTTTATGTGGATTAAAATGGGACGTCATGTATGCAGAGCATTCGAGAAGGAACAGTGTCTCGTGTTCTACTTATTTTAATTTTAAAACAGTGAAATATTTTTGGAATTATAGATTAAAATGTGTGTAATACACTAGCCTCTAGACGAATGTAACAAAGATTAGTTATGAAATGGATTCACATGTTGTGAATTTCTATTAGCATTAGCTACTTGTGACAAATGAAAATTTGTGCCAGACTGAGATTCTAACCCAAATTTCCCACTTGTAAAGAGCGATCGCGTTAACCACAATTCGTATGATCGCATATTCGTGAAACTAAGCACAGAAAGACAAAATATTATTTTGTATCTATCGTCATTTTAGTCCCCCGAGGATTGATTATATCATTAATGGCGATGGTGTCTATGTTTATACAGTAATAAATGGAGCTATAGCATAAAGGCAGAAAAAAAATACTTAATATTTTGACATTTATTGTTTATCATTATATAATAAGTTTCCATGCATCTACTGACATTTTAGCTGATTTTTCACAGAAACACAAAATATCGCAATTATCTTATATATTCTCAGTGCTGAGGAGCACATTAATTATTTGTATTTCAATAGGAACGAAGATTCATCATGAAAATATAGTTTTACAGAGTTTAAGGTGCACAGATTTGTCTCCTAAACATGGAAAAAGTGCCAACAAGTGAATAGTTACCCACTCCTTAGGTGAGAAACAGTCGTCCTCTTTATACGAAAGGTGATCATCTACAAACTTGAAACCCAGGAACAAAAATTTTAATAATATTTAAATAGTTTTAATAATGACCCAATCTTGTTATTTGCAAGCTTCTTAAACAATGAAAGTTACAAATTTTGTTTTTGAATTCTAAATAGTTACACTGAGAACAGAGCCTACCTTAATATAAAATTCTTAGGAAATCTGGTAAAACTTGGATTGTCCTTCTTTTAGCAGTTATGGCCACCACATATTTCTTGTTTTTCCAGTACAATGTCACTTCTCATGATTATTCAGCCTTGGCAAGAGTAAATAATTGCAGTAATGAATGACTGGAGGACAGCATGGCTGAATAAAATTGAGGACGATGATATTCATCAAAAAGTCGTTATCAGCAAGCTTGTATGAAACTATGTATTATAGAAACGCCAAAACCACATCTGTCAATCATTTTATGGTACAAATTTATCATTACCGTATGTGGATGGGAGTCAAGATCTTATGTACATACACTGTCTACCAAAAGAATGGGGTATTAACAATTTAATTCTAATATCATTGTTTCAATTTCATAGTTCAGTAGTGAGAGCTGCATCAAACCAGTCTCAGGACTGAACACCACAACAACAACAACAGTTCAGTAGTGAGTAGAAAATGTGCTACTATATACAAAAGCCAATGTCATGACTGACTATCTCATCATCGCCCAGCCCAAACTGGTGTGGACATAAACCTGAAATTGGGATACTGTTTTGAAGTTATCGTTTAAGAAGAGACTTTTGGGAATTACACGCCAAAGGGGGCGAAATAGGGGATGAAAGGCGTTTTGAAAAGATGTTGCTGATAAGGCAATTTTGTAGATAGACCTACTGAAATTAGTACCTGGTTTCTCTGTCAGAAATGAATAAATACTTTTTCAGCGTTTTTGCAAATTTAACGCTTTTGGGGGGGGGGGGTGAAGTAGTGAGTTTAACATTTTTTAAATAAATCAACTATTAAAGAACTTCCAAAAGATATTTAGAGCTACATCTATGAAAATTGGTACTTTGACTTCTTGGTTGGAAATAAAAAAATACATGTTTAATGTTTTTTTGAAATTCAAGATGGGAGTGAAAAATGGGATGAAATATTTTCTAAATTATTTCTTTCTGAAAGCATTCTCGAAGCTAAATCCATGAAAATTGTTATTTCGCTGTTTTTGGAAATTCAACCCTTAAGGTGGTGAAATAGGGACTAAAATCTTTTGAAGAAAAGTAATAGTAAAAAATTTCGAAACTAAGTCTACAAAAGTCGGTGTTTCCTTTCTCAGTTATGAATAAAGAAATATGCGTCAGGGGTTGAAAGTTTCTTTGGAAGTATCACCGTAAGAACGCCAAAGGCATGATTAACAAAAATATGGGATGCCAGATTCCAGAATAGCTTTTTGGTCGGAAGCACATTCAGAAAATACCATGTTCTATAGTCTTCATTAGCGTGAAAAATGTAGAAGGTGTTACAATTTGTGGAAAAAAATTATTCCATTAAAGGAAAAAATGTCTGGAGATCATGAAGTCTACACGAGCAAGGCAAGCTAGTAGTAACACATATTGAAAACAGTGTAGTGTACATCTGCTCCAGTCTTTCAGAAATTTCGCTTGAAATGTGTCGAATTCAAAACAAGTGTCGCGTGCACACTCTTGGTTGAAATACTTACCAAAAAATTTTAGAACACACTAGAAACAAACACTTTACATCAAATTGTAATACAGATGAAATCATGAACTTAGGAAGTTAAAACTCACATTAAAGGCTTCTGGTATAAAGTCCCATCACTACAGCTAGATAAAATGCTGCACTGCCAATGTCATTATTAATTACTGTTTCTCTTTTCATGTGAAACATCCTATAATTTTTCAAGCCGTACTGTCATTTCGGTAGGCAGAGTGTCACGAAAAATTTAAATATATATGTTGCCATAACAAGCTGACTGATTTTACAAACTTTCATTTGCTACTCAAACTGAATTTTTTCAGAATTACGGCAAGTTTTCTTTTGGTGAGTTATAAAACTTTTAAATTTTAATAATTGTTACAGAACATTAAGTACAGTCAAAATCTAACTTACAGTTAACGAGTTTTGCATTGTTACAGTCCATTCACAGCACTGTGATGCTGCTTGTGGCTGTAGAGATATGCTTAAGCTAGGATTTAGTTGTACTGGGTGATCAAAAAGTCAGTATAAATTTGAAAACTTAATAAATCACGGAATAATGTAGATAGAGAGGTAGAAATTGACACTCATGCTTGGAATAACAAGGGGTTTTATTATAACCAAAAAAGAAGTATTGCTAGACGCGTGAAAGATCTCTTGCGTGCGTCGTTTGCTGATGATAGTGTGCTCAGCCGCCACTTTCGTCATGCTTGTCCTCCCAGGTCCCCAGACCTCAGTCTGTGCAATTATTGGCTTTGGTGTTACCTGAAGTCGCAAGTGTATCGTGATCGACCGGCATCTCTAGGGATGCTGAAAGACAACATCCGACGCCAATGCCTCACTATAACTCCGGACATGTTTTACAGTGCTGTTCACAACATTATTCCTCGACTACAGGTATTGTTGAGGAATGATGGTGGACATATTGAGCATTTCCTGTAAAGAACATCATCTTTGCTTTGTCTTACTTTGTCATGCTAATTATTGCTATTCTGATCAGATGAAGCGCCATCTGTCGGCCATTTTTTGAACTTTTGTATTTTTTTGGTTCTAATAAAACCCCATGTCATTCGAAGCGTGTGTATTAATTTGTACCTCTCTATCTACATTATTCCGTGATTTACTCATCTTTCAAATTTATACTGGCTTTTGCATCACCCGGTACTTTCCTTCTACGAAAGAAGTAGAGAAATATTCAGTGAAGCCTTATGATACTAAAGTCTATCGATTCAAGTTATTGAGAAGGATGTTGACACAGATGCAACAATCAGAGCTTGAATGGTACTCCAGAATAAATGAATGTACTTGCGCAGTTATATGTGTTTTGCATATTCTGTACGTATAAGTATTCTGTGTGAGGTGTGGAAATATTAGAAAACAATTGTCACTTAGCTATAGGTGCAACGAAAATTTTGATAGGTCTTTCAGAGAGACTCTTGATACAAATTCGTGTGATGACTGTTACTATTCGCAGGATTGGAAAGCCACTTACGACTAAGAGAACTGTTTCACTACTACTAAGTAGGCCAAAGTAGTAGCTACAACAGATCTGAAGCTATGAAGGTTTACGTCAAAGAACCCAGAGGCAGAAAATCGCAACATTTCCAGAGGAAGGTCGAACACACCCACCGCGTTGCTCCTTTTGAGCAACAACCGCACCCTCGCCGCAGTGTGTCCCGTCTCGACAGCCCGCTCCACTGCAGAAGAACACGCCCAGCACATGAAGAGCAGGTGGCTGAGAGCAAGCACCAGAAGGAAACACATCTGCGAAATTGTCTCTCTCCTAAATTTCGGCGCTACTCTTGGTGTATCGTTTACCACCGTGATCACATACATCAGAAAGACTGTGATGGTAGCGTAGTACAGGAAACCAAATAGCAAAGCAGGGCCGAAGTGTTGTGAGCAGAGGAGCCCCGTTCTATGCAGGAGCATCCTGGCGCGCTGCAGCTTCCGCAGACTGTCCCCAGCTGACGCTGACAGTATCGGTGGCACTGCTCGTGTCAGCGTCTCATCCAGGTCGGCGTCAGAGGCGACTGGTGGCTGGACACACTTCAACATCAGCGCTCTGACGGCACCCAACCTGTGTCTCACCGTCAGCACTATTCCCAGGAACTGTGCATGCCACAGCAAGGAGTAGGCTGTCAGCCAGAAAAACGTCAAGCCTCTCAGCTGAACAAGTCCTCCAAATACACTGCACGCCGTCGGAATCACAGCGACAAGCATAATAATTCCTGACGAGACCATTGCCAGGATCCGGGTTCGAGCATGGATTCTTCCCATGCGGAGGTCATCATGGCCCGTCAGTAAGAAGTCCATCATGGCAAAGTGATCGATTATTTCATTTAGGTACCAGTTCCCTGTTATTAATGAAGTAAGCGCCATCGTAGCTGGTTCTATCCAAGTAAGCCACATAATTAACTTGTACAAGTGACCGGCTGCGGGCAATTTGTGTAGGTTAGGATGTGTACAAGAATCTCCATAACTGCATAATGTACCAAGCACTGTGACTGCAACTAGCCACGTTAACGACACGATGAAACTAATTAACTTGCTGCGTTGACTTTTGGAGAGAACTGGCGCCGGTACTGAGCTTTGAAACGTAACTGGAGCTAGACCACATATTTGGCTCAAAACATACAGTGGCCTGATGGCATGTCTGAAGTCACAGTCTTTGTGTACAATGTAGATGTCAGACATTTTCTGCAGAATTTCTTTCATCCAGTAGTACCCAATATATGTTTCTGACTTCGAGTAACAACAATGTAGCAGCAAAACAATAGTTCCACTTTCACTTTGTTATCACAAAAATCTGGTCTCCTTTTCTCAGTTTTTTACTGTCGCATCCTAGTAATGTGTAAATAAAGCACGAAATACTTTCAAAGGGTGTTCATCATACCCAAGAATGTAATGTTTTAATATAGCGATATTATGTGAAGCAGACCACCTCTAAAGGATCTATCAGCCGTACTGTAGTACTGCACTGCATTCTGAAGTGGTCATACTGTCTCATACAGTATCGATCGTCAGCAAGCCGTTTCCATTAAGAAAATTAACTGTCACTCACTAGTGAATATTGTCATCACGCAAAGGACTGAACGTAATTGTCATATTGGGCATACGGAGGAGCTGCTAATTTATCATTTACGTATTTATAAATTTACTCTTAATTATTATGCAAACTATGGGTTGAAATTCCGGTTTCTTCTCTGATAGAGTTGAGTACAACGGTTTCTAAAACAGCTTTTATTTAACCCCCGTTCAATAACATCCATATCGGATGTGCTACTTACGTTGAATTGTGACGAAAGATTAGTCAGCTAGCAACATCAATTACAAAGTAGCATGACACAGTCTTCAGGAAGACTCGCGTGGAAACACTGTTAAGTGTGTCGTTTCTTCTGAGGTAGCTCCTTCCATTCCAGTGAGTCGTACTGAAAGATACGCAACTTTAATATGCAACGCAGTGTCTCGGTGAGACTTAAGGAGCGAAGAGAAGTTAGCTTCATTTTGGTCACACATAGTTTTTGAACATGCGGAATTAAGTGCTGTGATACCTGCGAGGTATGTATCCAGTAAAACTGTAGTAATGAAACATTAAAAATATAACATAACAGTATTCTATAACGATGTGTCGACGTTTACTATGTTTCATTTTTTGTTTGGAAAATTACATAACGTAACAGTTTGATATAGTAACTCGCTTGTGTTTAATTATTCCGCTTATCTTAAAACATTTGTTCAAACGAGAACAAAATGTGCTTCACACTGAGCCATACGAACGGCGCGATCCGGACACATTCGCCTTTCTGTAAGGACCTTGTGTGTAAAGTCTGAGACTTGTCTTAGAAGGACGACAGCTGATAGACCTCATTAGTTATTCCTGTTTGAATGTTACACCAAAGGTTGTCGCTAACGAGGCTTACTAAATGTGATACAGATTTAAGGAATTTCTTAACTATATGTCCCTTTATCCGTAACAACTCAGGGCTTCAATATAAATGTGCTGGCCCTGAAGCGCAAAATTTAGAAAGACGGCTCGGAAGCTGCTGTGACACTTGGCTGTAATCACTACTTGGTTACTGATACTTCCATCTGAGAAGTAATAGATTTGAAGGTAAAATAAAACAGGTAATGGCATAATGAGAGATTTCATGCATACTAATCTCTGTAAGTTTAACATGTGGGGTAAACTAAGATCTATAGCTAATTTGGTCTGTAGGCCACCACTTAGCCACAGACGTAACTGAAAAATGATGAGTAAACTGGCACACTGGTAGTTATACATCTTAGAACATAATAAATTTCGAAGAAACACATCAAAGTACATAAAGAATGTAAAGTTTTGGGAAGAGCCTGAGAATAAAAATTCATGTGAATCAGTTCTGAAAGTTTCCTTAGAAAATGACAAAAATGGTACAAAAGAGCAAGCGTGATCATCTTGAAGATTTCAGAAGAGACATTGTTCGTTAATGACATGAATCAACTGTTGATTGAGTGATCATCACGAAATAAAGAGATACAAAGGTGTATAGAATATTCAACATGTTCAGCAAACTCGATAAACAAAAGGACGACTATTTTCACTAAAATTATGTAGGTTTCACTTCTGTGTTTTAATATGCAGTAACTGAAATACTGCTTTACTGCAGTGGCCTTGCTTACGGTTTTAGTTATTTATACTGGAGTGCAAACTCCGATTAGTTCATAAGATCACTGATGTGTGGTGTTTCGCGCCACTACTACGTGGGAGAGGTGAAACATTTGCTTGTCCTTACTATCAGACAGACGAGATTCGAATGCATAAAATGCCACAAACAGTTATACGAAGTATTACGTTCTGGTAGATATTTGTGTTGTATAGGGCGCTGTGGTGTTCGTGTTTCGTGTAAATGTGGGACGGAGCGCGTCTTCAGCGGTTGCAGAGTCAGAGGCCACGCTCAGATGGATATGTCTTTTCGGACGCTTTTATAGACGTTCCGTGAATGAATCAGCCGGCCTAGAAGGATGCCGGCTTCCACGGAAGAAATATTAAGAGAACAACGTAATCAAGTTCTGAGAAATGAAGCTCAGTTCGGTTGAATCCTCCGAGAGAGCAGATAGAATTACACTGCCAAGCTGCAATGTGACATTTGTACAAACTAGAAGAAGAATATGTTATGGATAGCAAATTTTGGAGAGCTATTTGATTTAAAAAGCAAGCTGTAGTGCAATACTGTATAACGAATTTTAGATGAAAAAGACTGATTGCCTGGAATATACGTAAGGTGACGTCGACATCTGTAACAGATCCATGTAAATGGATACATAAAGCGAGCCTCAAAAAATATACAGTCTACCTAAGGGAAAAATTAAGTCAGGCGAAAATGTTACAGTTTTGGTGACCTATGCGTCGATCGAAGTGTGATAAAGAAAGCAACGAAATATAGTTAATAAAGAGAAAGAGAGGTGATTTAGAAAAGATACTTCTTTAGAATCGATGACAGGATGTTATAGTTTTGTAGATTATGAACGAATCAATTATTTATCCTTGGACGTGACAACTTTTTGAGACTTTTTGTGTACAAGTGAAGTTGATATATTGAGAGATAATCTATATTTGGCAGTACAGATCAATGTTAAATGAGCAGTCCTCCGTCTATAGTACGAGATATATAGATTTCAAAGAGAAAATGAGGACTGTTATGAAACTGTCTTTCGTGTCCACGAGCAACCAGCCATAAACGAATTGCAATCAGAGAAATTTCTCCAGGAGTGCTTGTAGTCCAGCTTGAAGTTTGAAGCAAGACCATCGTTTCTCAGAGCAGCAGCAACGACGGTTATTATTTTTAAAGCTACCAGGACGTCACGTAGCGATGCTCCACCAAACTCACGAGACGCGAAGCAGATGGGCGATGGGCGGGATGTACTGTTCACGTCGACTTCGCTGACCACTGATGGGTTTGGCAATTACTATTGGGGTAAATCCAGAATACGGTGAAACTAGTTAATAGTACAATACATGTGTGATTATTGGTGGAAAAGTGATGTGTCTTTTTTGTGATGAAATGGGGACCGAGTAATTGTTAGTTGTTGTATTTAATTCATTTCAACCTTATGCCAATAATAACTAGGAAACTGGATGAGCAGTTTCAAGAAATTCTGAAAGCGTTTAGACAACTATTATATGCTAAAATAGTACAAATGTACGCTGAATTTATGTTAGACGGTGAGCAATGTAATAGTAAATAAGATCAGAATATTGCAAACATAGAAGAACATACTGCCAGGTCCAGAGTGGAAAAGAATCAAATAAAAAAGACTACTGAATTTTGTCAAAATGTATATGACTTCATGGAAAAACTGCGTTCTGATTTAGAAACACAGTGTAACATAGTTAGGAATGGCTACGAGGATTGGAAGTAATTATGTCGAACGACTGAAGCCTAACCTGTCACTAAAATCATCGGATTTTACAGTTTAAACAGGCAAATGTTCATAAATTTATAGATATTACGAACCATCTATCAGGCAAGCACAAATGTTTTAATGTCTTAAACACAATGAAAATTTCTGAGGGGCTTCAACGTCAAGAATTTCCTTGTAGGAATTGGAAGAACCAGCAAGTAATCTGGTTTAGCAAAAGGTAAAGAAAAGAATCGTTTCGTCAGTGGATCCACTTCATCTTCACTTAGAAAATATGAAAGGAAAATTTAGAAAATTATGGTATGAACTGGCGAAAATCAAGAACTGTATTGTTAATCGTAGACGAATAAGTTGTTCCAAATATACTTGGATTCCGTACTAACGTTACCAAGCAAATCCCTGAGTTTAAAATGGATGATAGAGACATCCTATGCATTTTAGGAGCGTTTAGGAAGTGCTTACCTGAACGCTGGGATGGCGGCATAAAGCTGATTTAATTTGAATTATCTCGAAGGTGATGCAGCTGAGTGGAGAACAGCCCACGCAGAGGAACTTAATTATTGAGTTAACTTTGTGGAAACTAGAGTAAATGAACAGAGAGAGGCACAGTGTAGCAAACTATAAATGTAAATGACAGAGGAAATAAATTTAAAGATTAGGAGTGCGCTGTGAATCGACAAGCCTTAGAGCTACAGCTGTGCCAATAAGCTTGAACCACCAACCGTCTGATCGAGAAGAACTATGACACTTTCGAGTTGTCGATTACTTTCTTCCCTAGCCGGTACCAAGAAACGTTCCAGCACATTTATGGTACAAATCCAGCTGGATAAATTCAACAATCGTCCCTGTTGATTTTCTTCACAATTTTCGTGTGTGGTTTGAAAGAACATGAGCCTCTTAAACACAGCATTTTATGTCACAAGTGAGCCTATGCTAGCTACTTACAGGCAGATACACTCAGGGTTTTGTAGACTGGAATTCTTAGCCCAGTGCTGGAACTGGGCATGTCAGCAGAGAGGCATATTAGCAGAGAGACACGCACTTATGACAGTGCAGTGTCCTATCTTAGAGGAAGAAGACACCTTCCTGAGGTAAATCTTTGTACTACACGACTCAGTGCGGCTCCCTTACGTCATCCAAGATGGCGGCCATGACGTTAGCTGATGACGCGAGTACTGTTATCCAAGATGCCGACCGTGATGTCAGCTGATGACGTGATTACCGTTATCCAAAGTGGCAGCTTTTGGCGGGAAAGTGTCACACCCCACCCCCTCCCTGGTGGGAAGTTTGAATTTTGGCGGGAAATTGAATTATGGGCTTCTACGGGTCCCCCCTTTTCGACTTTATGCATGATAGTGCGTCATCCTCTAGGAAAATGGGCGGGAATGTTGATATTTGGAGGGATTTTTTTTTCTCCCCTCACGTGACCAGAATTGGTCGCACACATTCAATCTTTGCTGAGTTGTCATTGTGGAACCATCGTGATGTGTTCTATCATCTAGATGAATGTGAAGGATAGAGCAGCTTTCACTAGCTGCAATACATGTACGCATTCGAAGGAGGTCTGGAGCCACATTTCACTACCTGAGGTATAGAAGAGTATGATGTTGGTTGAGTGTAGGAGAAAGAAGCAGAAGAATTCAGTTCATCAGATTGCGACACTGCAGAGAGATGGAGCCAAGATGCATGTTGTGTCTAATGAATGCTTATGTGCATGTGAAAACTGTCGCAATATTGAACATGAAGCACTCACTCTCCCAAAACGGAAGAGGTGGGCAGTTGATGTAAATTCGCTTCAGTGGGAGCATATTTGTATATGCGATATATATCATCGAAGAGCAGCTACTCATCCCTATCCTCGTGGCTGTTCGGAATGTATTATATTGAGGAGCTATTGTGTCAGATGGGATGAGTTTAACAGCCTTGTTGCCTGTAAGTATATTGCCAAGAACTGCATCCATAGCCTCTTACATGTAGAATGGAAGCGAGCATTAATGCTTGAACATATGATGACGAAGAATATGGTCCTCCAAATAAATGCTTTGCATCGAGATGCATTAAAGATGCATTACACAACATATGCAAACATCTGTCTCTGCTGGAACTGTCTGTCATTTATAAAACCTACATATAAGCTCCCACCCCACAAGAGGCAACTGCCTCTGATCCAGCAGACCACTGAGCTAGTTCGCGAGTTCAACACTAGAGAGTGCTGCAATAGGTCACATGATCATGCAGTTAAAACAATAGGAGCACAGCATCATGATGATGTACGCATAAGGTGAGCCCAGCAGCTGCTCAAAATCTATCGTCGTCAGTCAGTCACTCAGCCAGGATGATGTAGCGCCAGTTAGCCCAGCAAAACAGGTGGAGGAAGTAGCAGAAAAGTAAATATCTACTTTGCTCCATTATTATTATTATTATTATTACTTCTGTAGCAGCAACATATGATGCTGATGATTATTCTTCTGTCTCCACCAGAGGTATCCATAGAGTCCCCCTCCAGCCTGTCGGGATCAGCACGTGTCAGCAAGATCCAACCTGTCGCCGCAAGCAAGTTCCACCCCATCAGGAGCCACACCCATGGCACTGGCAAGATCCAACCAGCCAGGATTGGCGAGTTCCATCCCATTGGGTCCCACACACGCGGTGGCAGCAAGCTCCAGCCTGTTGGAGTTGGCAGGTTCCAACCCACAGAGATCCACATCTGGGGCATCAGCAGATCCTCTTATGTAGCTTCTCAACATGGTGGATCAGGATAATGAGACTATTGTCTGTGCTGCTTAATACTGTCGACAGTGCAACATCGTACTGGGCTCCATCGTGTGCACCGTCCATTGCACCAAGTGCAAGAGATATTCCAGCATCAGTGCTAGAACAGATGGTTAACCGTGCTGGTGTGGATGTTGAGGATGAGAAGCTATCCACCCCCATATAGGAACTGAAGTTTCACAAGATAGTGATACATCAGCTGTGTTAGTGCTCGAAAATATGCCAAAAAATATTAAAGTGCGTTTATCAGACTATGAGTGGCATGAACTCTGTCACACAAAAGCTTACATTAAGAAGCATATGACTATGGAATATGTTCTGGCCCAATCTTACCAGGACATCTACTGTGGAGGCCTAACTGTGAGTATATTATCAATGTATCATGATGCTACACTAAAAGTGCCGATGGGCAGAGTATTTACATGCAGCACTGAACAGTTGATAACTTGTTCCATCTGCACTCGGTGATAAGTACTACGATGTTCAAGGTGTATACATTGATATCATGAACTGGCTTCGCACATGCAGTATTCACATAGAAGATACAGATCACTGTTTTAGTATCTGTGTAAGTACAGTGCCGAAGCCTCACGCTATTCGTTGAATAGGCGTGGAAAATGTTGAAATTAAATTTACCAGTGGAATACCGGACCACTGCAATGTGATATACGTGCAGAATTTGAGGAATATAAGTAGCAGTTATTTTCCAAATACTGCACTGCTGCTGGACCGATTTACAAAAAAAGGAGCAAATGATTTTTTGATGGTAATAATGCTATGTATAATTGTCAGTGGTGAATAAAGATATTTCTTATCTCAAATTTGTGTTTGTGTTATTTCTCTAGAAAAAATGACCCTTCATATAATGTCGCATGTGATTACACACATTTTCTTTCTTTATATAAAAGCATGTTGCAAGCCAGGACCTAACAGAGCAGGTATCATGGCAGGATGGATGAAGTACCCTCTCCGCTAGGACTTAGTTGTAGGTGACTGGTCCTGTGATAATGAAGATCCTGAGAAGAAGAGAAAGAAGAATGGAGTGCTCCTTCCCCTACAGCATATAGGCTATAATTGTAGATCCCTCCAACTGTGGCAAGACAAATCTTCTCGTGGCTGTGCTAACAGACATTGATGGAGTTCACTTCGAGCATGTATACATAATCTCCGAAACACTATTTGAACCTAAGTATCAGTTACTGCAGAGATTATTGGATGGTGTAACATACAGGGTATTTAGTGAAAGCGAAGATATCCCTCCACCTGAAGAAGTAAAGCCAAAAACGGTCTTCATATTTGATGATGTAGCTGTTGAAAAGCAGGAACAGATCCGTGTACATTTCTGCTTTGGTTGCCATATGGGTGATGACGTATTTTATCGGAGTCAAACATATTCCAGGATCCCAAAATAGTTGGTTAAGGATAACGCCAACCTCATTATAGCATTCAAAGAAGCCAATGTCAATTTAAAACACATTTACCAGGCTCATGTGGGGACTGACATGTCGAACAATGAATTTGTAAAGATATGTGGAGATTGCTGGAATCACTCACAGTACGAGTTTCTCATTATTGATGAAACTCTAAAACTGAGTGATGGTAGGTACAGTCAGAACTTCCAGGAGTTTTTCCATATACAATCGTACAAAATAGGTGAATGCATCAGTATACTCTGCACCATGGGCAAGTTCGCACACATGTCGGGCACTGAGTCTGAGAGGTCAGGTTTACATAGACAAAATGCTCGCATGTATTCTCATACGAAATTTCAAATTCTTGAGGGAAGACTCAACAAACTCGGTAAGGATGTAGGGGAATTAAGAGAAAATTAGAAAGTTTATGCGATTGACCAATACTGGCTAGAGAAAAGAATTAGCGCAATTGAGACGAAAATAGAACCTGAGGCTCTTATTATTGAGGTGGAGGGAGGAGGATCTGGGAAAGAAGGAGAACAACAATAACAAAGCATATACAAAGCCTTGCGATGGACAGAGCTCCGATTAGTGTGCGTCAAGATGTCGACTAAACATAAAGTCATTCATGCACATAAAGCTGTTCGAGAGAAATTACGTTTCTTGAGGATGGGGAATATGGAGTGGGAGCAAACACTAAGAGAGGCATTTAAACCTGTTACATAATCTATCAGAAAGCTAGCATGATGATATGATAATGTCGAGAACGATCCAGTCGCTGACTGTACTAACCAGTACACGACAAGGGTAGAGAGAACATTCGGTGCCAGCAAGGAGGGACCGTACATGCTCGGCTCTCAATCTATAAGTGTAACCGATAGCGCTATACGGATTGAGGATAAAGAGTTTAAAAGAACATATGGCTTAATGAAACTCATTTTCGTAAGAGCGCCAAAAACTTAAAATACTCTGCCAGTGATCGCAAGGTGTATGGATAAATACTACAGTTGACGGAAGTATACAGGGTGTTACAAAAAGGTACGGCCAAACTTTCAGGAAACATTCCTCACACACAAATAAAGAAAATACGTAATGTGGACATGTGTCCAGAAACGCTTACTTTCCATGTTAGAGCTCATTTTATTACTTCTCTTCAAATCACATTAATCATGGAATGGAAACACACAGCAACAGAACGTACCAGCGTGACTTCAAACACTTTGTTACAGGAAATGTTCAAAATGTCCTCCGTTAGCGAGGATACATGCATCCACCCTCCGTCGCATGAAATCCCTGATGCGCTGATGCAGCCCTGGAGAGTGGCGTATTGTATCACAGCGTCGACAATACGAGCACGTAGAGTCTCCACATTTGGTACCGGGGTTGCATAGACAAGAGTTTTCAAATGCCCCCATAAATGAAAGTCAAGAGGGTTGAGGTCAGGAGAGCGTGGAGGCCATGGAATTGGTCCGCCTCTACCAATCCATCGGTCACCGAATCTGTTGTTGAGAAGCGTACGAACACTTCGACTGAAATGTGCAGGAGCTCCGTAGTGCATGAACCACATGTTGTGTCCTACTTGTAAAGGCACATGTTCTAGCAGAACAGGTAGAGTATCCCGTATGAAATCATGATAACGTGCTCCATTGAACGTAGTTGGAAGAACATGGGGCCCAATAAAGACATCACCAACAATGCCTGCCCAAACGTTCACAGAAAATCTGTGTTGATGACGTGATTGCACAATTGCGTGCGGATTCTCGTCAGCCCACACATGTTGATTTTGAAAATTTACAGTTTGATCACGTTGGAATGAAGCCTCATCCGTAAAGAGAACATTTGCACTGAAATGAGGATTCACACATTGCTGGATGAACCATTCGCAGAAGGGTACCTGTGGAGGCCTATCAGCTGCTGATAGTGCATGCACACGCTGTGCATGGTACAGAAACAACTGGTTCTCCCGTAGCACTCTCCATACCGTGACGTGGTCAACGTTACCTTGTACAGCAGCAACTTCTCTGACACTGACATTAGGGCTATCGTCAACTGCACGAAGAACTGCCTCGTCCATTGCAAGTGTCCTCGTCGTTCTAGGTCTTCCCCAGTCGCGAGTCATAGGCTGGAATGTTCCGTGCTCCCTAAGACGCCGATCAATTGCTTCGAACGTCTTCCTGTCGGGACACCTTTGTTCTGGAAATCTGTCTCGATACAAACGTACCGCGCCACGGCTATTGCCCCATGCTAATCCATGCATCAAATGGGCTTCTGCCTACTCCGCATTTGTAAACATAGCACTGACTGCAAAACCACGTTCGTGATGAACACTAACCTGTTGATGCTACGTACTGATGTGCTTGATGCTAGTACTGTAGAGTAATGAGTCGTATGTCAACACAAGCACCGAAGTCAACATTACCTTCCTTCAACTGGGCCAACTGGCTGTAAATCGTGGAAGTACAGTACATACTGACGAAACTAAAATGAGCTCTAACATGGAAATTAAGCGTTTCCGGACACAAGTCCACATAACATCTTTTCTTTCTTTGTGTGTGAGGAATGTTTCCTGAAAGTTTGGCCGTACCTTTTTGTAACACCCTATATAAGAATGCAAATGGAACACTGAAAAACCCACTTACACAGGGAGGTCCATTGATAGTGACCGGGCCAAATATCTCACGAAATCATCTAACGAAAAAAGTACAAAGAACGAAACTCGTCTAGCTTGAAGGGAGAAACCAGATGGCGCTGTGGTTGGCACGCTAGATGGCGCTGCCGTAGGTCAAACGGATGTCAACTGTGCTCCGCCGCCTCAGCCCACGACTCCACCGACGGCGCCTCCGCCGCTCGCGCCTCCGCCGGGGGCGCTCTTGCCGCCGCCGTCGCGGCCAGTCCGGAGTGAGTTACAGTTGTAGAGACAATGGGAAGAACAGAGTTGATAATATATTGCTTCATGAAGGATCCTCCCTAGCAGAACACTTTCAGCTCTCTGCCGTTGTACATCAATACACTGCCCATACAATCAGAAAAGCTGGAAAATCAGAAACGTCTCTTAAAGTAATTATCACCAGAGGATACAGCCTTTTATTCATCAATCATAGGATACTCCCAATCTGAAGTAACAGCGATGGAATCAGGAAAAGAAGAAGAAATAACATAATGAAAGGGAAAGAAGTTCTTTTCATTACAGAAAAAATTGTATACATAATTTTTTTATTTTCAAAGATTATGATATTTTGTTCATATATTCAGTGACGTAAACCATGTTAGGATGTGAAAATAGATAATTAAAAATAATTTTTCTTTCAACAATGTCTATTTTTCACCCTGCATTGAAAAACATCGCAAGTCCATGACTATAAATTAATCATTTTCTCTTGAAGATGCACTCCAAGAGTCTAAAACTTGCAAGGAATATAAAAGTCAGCAATTCACAAGTGATGACCGAAATTACTTTGATACAGGAGAACCATCTCCAGTTATAATGTTTTTTGCCTCTTTTCAAATACTTTATTCAATGTTTCTCTATTCATGAGTTCATGTGCAGACAATGTGGCAATATAGGAAGACAATGAGAAGAAGCTGGTGAAACAACGAAATACCTGGCAGATGGTACCTGAGGAAGCAGCCATGGAAATAAGCTTAACAAAAAGTCAGGTAATGAAAATTAGCAGGAAAAATTAAAAATGAGGGAAGTTGTAATAGGAAATTATTATAGAAACAGTTGCTTTCAAATAGCTAACAAGCAAAGAAAAAATAAAGGAAGAAACTTTGGAGAGGACAGAAAATGGTTCAAAACACATAATTAAGAAAATTAAAGATAGGTCGAGACATATAAATCATATTATCTACAAATTTGGACCTTTGGATCAGAGTACTGGACTGGAAGAAAGAAAGATCTGTGTTGTGAAAGTAAAGAGAACACTGGAAGAGGCTTTGTGAGTGTTTTCAGATATAGGAATAAGTAGGTGAAAGGTGTAAGATTGTTGACAGTAATATATGCCAGACTAACATATTTTTGTAGAGTACTGTGTGTGTGTTCAAAGGCAACAATTCTGTTCACTATATTTATTCTGGGAGACAGCAGTAAGTGCTGTTTGCCGATTCTGCAAGACTCAATGAGAGAAAAATCATGCTTAAGTTATTGCAAGTCATCAGTAGGTGAAAGGTGAAAGATTGTAAACTAATACATAAGTGAGACGTACATCTTTTGTTGCGTGCATGTCCAAGGAAAAGCATTGTATAGTGAGTCTGTCTGCGATGCTCCATCGACGATAACACGCAACTACAAGCAGCAGCCTCACTTTTATAACACACTTTCCTCCTGAATCAATAAATTTAAGGTATTTCAGACCAGTTAAAACTGTGTCAGACTTTCTGATGATAGCAAGACAAGATTTGTCAGTAAAAGTAAAACGCTTACTCAAACAGTTCAGATTTTCCGAAGCCTATACAAGGAATCAGCATGCATGTTACGTTTCACTGAGTCAAGTTAAATCCATCGACAAGAAGTATGAGACATGTAACCACGAAATGGTTCATCTATTGCATTTATAGTAATCACTATTGTGGACCAGTTACATATGTCATGAGACATTTTTAATAACATCGTTATGGTGAAGACATACTGCTGTTGAAGGCGAATGTACAAACATCTTATAGATTAATGTCAGTCATTGCATCATATTCCCTCCATTTTCACAATAATCATGGTGGGAATCACAGCCCTAGCAGTCTTGATAATTAAAATGCATATTAACTTTATCTTGCAGTATCAGTCATTCACATAAGGTAAGCAGTATAATTTTGCAAATCAGTTGTTCATTAATCTGCGTTATTGCTCTGTGTCCGTAACCTGGCCTTGTAGTGTACATGCCTCACTCAAGCTTTTCACAATATATATAAATGACCTAGTAGACAGTGTTGGAAGTCCCATGCGGCTTTTCGCGGATGATGCTGTAGTATACAGAGAAGTTGCAGCATTAGAAAATTGTAGCGAAATGCAGGAAGATCTGCAGCGGATAGGCACTTGGTGCAGGGAGTGGCAACTGACCCTTAACATAGACAAATGTAATGTATTGCGAATACATAGAAAGAAGGATCCTTTATTGTATGAGTATTGATAGCGGAACAAACACTGGTAGCAGTAACTTCTGTAAAATATCTGGGAGTATGCGTGCGGAACGATTTGAAGTGGAATGATCATAAAAAATTAATTGTTGGTAAGGCGGGTACCAGGTTGAGATTCATTGGGAGAGTCCTAAGAAAATGTAGTACGTCAACAAAGGAGATGGCTTACAAAACACTCGTTCGACCTATACTTGAGTATTGCTCATCAGTGTGGGATCCATACCAGATCGGGTTGACGGAGGAGATAGAGAAGATCCAAAGAAGAGCGGCGCGTTTCGTCACCGGGTTATTTGGTAACCGTGATAGCGTTACGGAGATGTTTAATAAACTCAAGTGGCAGACTCTGCAAGAGAGGCGCTCTGCATCGCGGTGTAGCTTGCTGTCCAGGTTTCGAGAGGGTGCGTTTCTGGATGAGGTATCGAATATATTGCTTCCCCCTACTTATACCTCCCGAGGAGATCACGAATGTAAAATTAGAGAGATTAGAGCGCGCACGGAGGCTTTCAGACAGTCGTTCTTCCCGCGAACCATACGCGACTGGAACAGGAAAGGGAGGTAATGACAGTGGAACGTAAAGTGCCCTCCGCCACACACCGTTGGGTGGCTCGCGGAGAATAAATGTAGATGTAGAATGTAGATGTAGAAGCTACACCACATCCCATGTCGGCCAACTTCCATTTGAAAGCAGTCAGCACATCTAGGAGCGAGTGCTATTGATATCTTTAGATGGAAATTTTTTTATTGAGGCCGCAATTATTACTAACGACATGAAAGAACTGTATAAACAATACTTCTACATATTTTTATAGTCTTTCGGACATGGAAATTCTGCACTGTTGTTAATATCTTTACATATAGAAACGTAAATTTAATGTATGGTTTCATATATCAATGACACAAAAATTTGAAATTTCGGTCTATTCCATTCCACTCCATTATAATTGTCTGTTTGAATGAAATGCATTGTTTACCTTTTCAATATTCCTATTCATTCTTTTTTGTTTCGTATGTGTGGTCTTTGTAAATAGTGTTCTGATTCAATCCGTTCATTTAGTTCTGACAGTTTTGTGTAAATACTGCTGTCCATCCATTCGTTCCATTCCTTCTTAATGGCTGTGTGTGAATACCATCATTTGAAATGTGTTGCTGAATTTTCCGAAATTCTACATTTTTGAGACTTCTGACACCATCAGACTTGACAAAGCTGGTGAGACAGGATGTGTGTGTGAGTGTGTGTGTGTGTGTGTGTGTGTGTGTGTGTGTGTGTGTGTGTGTGTGTGTGTGTCTGTCTGTGTGTGTGTGTGTATGTCTGTCTGTGTGTGTATGTGTGTGTGTGTGTGTGTGTGAGTGTGTGTGTGCGTGTGTGTGTGTGTGTGTGTGCATTTGTTCTTGCATCCAGGAAAGACCGTGATGAATAGCGCTGATTTATAGAATTCAGGTAAAGCTTTTGTAATTTTTTGGAAGTACTTAATGCTTCTGAACCATGTGCCAAACAATTCAGAGAGTTCTGAATGTAGCAAGCTATGCACTGAATGGCTATTTCGTTTTGGTGGCACCCAGTCAAATGCTGTCATAGGACTGGATGTTTCATTTTAATGAAATCTAAGGAGAATTTTAATATTTCATCAGTACCATCTTGCATTTTTAAATTTCCTGACAACGTCATGTTGGATTTGTGATGCCATTGGTATTAACCAGTTCAATACTAAGTTTAAATGTAAAGTAGCCACCCTCTTCTATTGTGAGATCAATGATATCACATATTTCAGTACTGTGTTCAAGCACGAAGTGCACCAGAGTCGGCATACCTGTACTACTCAAGTGTGTTACATCCTTTTTCTTGGATTGAAATTAGAATTCCAATTAATACATCAGAAGGTGACAACAAAGTAACATATCTTTATCCTTTTCTGTTTAATTAAACTTTCGTTTTAATTAAAATATTGTGAAGTCTTTGTTTATGTCTATTGTTTTTACTTCTGCCTTATTGTCCGAAGGGAATGTGTTCCCCCAAACGCTGGACACCTCCCCTGTCGAAATCCTTTATGGGGGTGACTGTAGATCATAGACCTTCCCAGATAGTTTCACATATACATTATCTAGGCCAAAGCAACCATTATATACTTCATCTACACAGAAAGGGACTCTTATAAACAAAGAGAATAAAATTCAGATCTCACAGTCTGACAGCTAGTGAAATTGTTACAGTCATGGGTCGATTACATGTATATTAAACAAGTGTGCCAAATTAATATTCAAATCTCTCCCAGGCACCCAATGATGGCGTAGTTCTGAAGGTATCAATGTGGAGTGGAAGGGTTGGACTATCACACAGTAATGTCGAAATTATGTTATTATTCTAGGAATTTTTTTAATTTCCAATAAGGCAATGGTCATTAGGAAAAGTCGTTCACACTCAAATTTGGTGGGTGGCCCACATAGTCATTGAGGGAGACATGTATCTCAAGAGGTAAGAAAGTTCTTGCCTCTGACATCAACACATAGATGTATCAGGGGTTGCAGGCACCCTGTGTTATCGGCAATGGGGACTAAGTTATTATCCACCCATGGACGCGCAGTATCAAGGTTATAAAACTGATGGAGACACCACACTTTGCCTCACTGGCTCACTTGGCTCACTAGTGCAGTTTACTCACAAGTTCCATCGCAATGTTTACTTGTTATGCTATGTTAGACAGAAGACTTTCCAACTTTCATTATATTGCAGTCGGACTTGCAGAGTGCAAGCTTCCAGTAAATTCTGTCTCATCACGAGTTATGACAATGACTGTCAGTGGAACTGAGACCACACACACCTGGAGTTGATGCTTCCATTTGTCACTCATTTACATGCAGTTGATGAGTTGGTTAGCACTGTGGTGTATGCTGCCACTTGGAATGAATCCACAGAAATTTCATGCCAGTTAACCACTGTCTCTCTACACAGTTGTCTACAGATTGCATTTGAAACACGAACGATTTTCTTTGTATCTTATGCAAGCATGATAGTTAGTTGTCTACTGCCATTGTGAACCACTTCTATCATACTATGGACTAGAGAAAACATTTCATGCCAGTTAACCACTTTCTCTCTACACAGTTGTCTACAGATTGCATTTGAAACACGAACGATTTTCTTTGTATCTTATGCAAGCATGATAGTTAGTTGTCTACTGCAATTGTGAACCACTTCTATTATACTACGGACTAGAGAAAACATTTTTTCTATCTTTTTTATTCTGTTTGTATTCTAACAGTTTTATACTTGTGACTGGATTATTTCCACTAATTATTCGGTATTTTGGATTAGTGGCTCCAAAAATGGAAAGGTTGCTGCAACTTTAAATGTATTGAAGAATATAGCTAAATTCAGTTAAACTTCTATGAACTATTTCTTACATGTAACTGTTCAATCTGTGTCAGTATGTTCGTATTTCAGAAACAGACAAGTCTGATGCTGCCACAGTCATGCTTTCAGAAGAAATTCTCTGGTGGTAATATGTTACTTGTGAGAAGAGAAGAAAGTGGCAGGTAGGGAAAGACTACAGTCAACGTTTGTAGGACTCTCCTATCCAAGTGGATTATTTAAAAATGTAAGTAGACATTTCATGCAACTTTTGTAAAGGCTACATTTTTGTCTCTTAATACTTATTTTCTCTTACTAGTAGAATACATATCCTGTATTTCGAGTTTCGAGCATATCTTTGGTCAACATCTACTATTGCTGTGTCTATGGTTTGTGCTTGTATAAGATTTTAAAACGCATAATATTTCCAGTAGGAAATGTGGACAATGCCTATAATTTATTGTTTATAAACTGTTTATTAAAACTGCAGAAATTACAAAATGTTAAGTAATGAGACCTGTAGTAATTTAAAGAACCAGAGGTGGTTGAGATTTTCAAGGGGAACATTAGGAAAAAATTGACTTTAACAAAAGTAAAGAATATAGTGTAAGTAGGCTGTTTATGTTTTCTTTATGTAAGTAGGCTGTTTAGGTTCTTATGTAAGTAGGCTGTTTAGGATTTCTTATTGGTAACGCCACCTCTATATGAAAATCACTGGCTGTGCTGTGTGCAGTCTGTGGCTGCTTTGCATTGTTGTAATACTCGCCATTGTAGTGTTGGGCAGCGGCAGCTGGATGCGAACAGCGCGTAGCGTTGCGCAGTTGGAGGTGAGCCGCCAGCAGTGGTGGATGTGGGGAGAGAGATGGCGGAGGTTTGTAATTTGTCACGAACTGATATATATATTATGACTTGTGATGATATTAAGGTAAATATATTGTTTGTTCTCTATTAATATCTTTCATTTGCTAACTATCCCTATCAGTAGTTAGTGCCTTCCATAGTTTGAATCTTTTATTTAGCTGGCAGTAGTGGCGCTTGCTGTATTGCAGTAGCTTGAGCAGCGAAGATTTTTGTGAGGTAAGTGATTTGTGAAAGGTATAGTTTAATGTTAGTCAGGGCCATTCTTTTGTAGGGAATTTTGAAAGTCAGATTGCGTTGCGCTAACAAAATATTGTGTATCAGTTTAAGCACAGTCATGTAGAATTGTTCAAAGGGGACGTTTCATATGGCGACCCTGCCAGGATACCTCACTGGAATCTTCTGATTTTTTCTTGTAGTTTGTGTATTTAGTGTAGCTTTTGTTTATTGCTAGCACGTAATTGTAGAGAGAATTTCCTTTGTAGTTGCAGTCTTTCATTGTTGTATAGTAAAACAGTTGTGGCATGCATGGAGATTTGCACCAAGTATTTCGCAGCTGCGCTTGCAATTAACTAGATATTATTTTCAGTGCTATGTTAATGTGTTCTCTTATTTTTGATCTTCAAATTGTGTTTTTCTGTGTTGTCGTGTGAAATACTGTGACAATAATGGCGTGTGAAAAACGTAACACTAGGCTCCAAACTAAACTGAGAAATAATAGTGATGACGAGCGTAGCTTATCAGCGCCGCCGAGTAATGAATTTACTAATGTTCAAAGTAGTAATTTGGTAACTGTGCACAGGGAGATGGAGCGGGCGTCAAACAATGGCGTGGACAGTGAAACAATTAGTGAAGAGGGAAGCATTATCGATCGACCGGTCGGCAATAGCTCGCCTCAGGAAGCCGAAATGACACGACACGATCTCGCAAATACTGTAGATTCAGGTTTTGGATCCTCACCGTTTTCTCAAATAAGTCAAGACACATTTTCTGCTTGTCAAAATGTGAATGTTTCCGGTGTAAATTCACTGCCGAAAAGCACTGAGTAACATGTTTCAGACACCAATGCATTGTTATTACAATTAATACAACAAATGGGACAGACACAGCAAAAGCTTCAAAAGTTAGACACAGTGAAACAAAATCTTAAAAAGTTAGACACAATGGAACAACACCAGAGACAAACACAGCAACAGTTAGACGCAATGGAACAAAATCTTCACACCACGCTTGAACAAACACGTGAAGATTTAACTACTGAGTTACATAACATTGAATCGAAATGTCAAAAAGTCTGTAATGACGTAAAAACACAAATTTGTGAGCATTTTCAACCTATTTTTTCGCGGCATGAAAATGCATTACAGAATCACGAAGCAGCCATAAAAGAACTGCAAGCCATTGTTCATGAAAATCATGAGACCTTGTGGGCTAAAATTGACTCAGTTGCATCTACCGATTCGGTTACGCAACTTGCAATAACTCAGGAAAACTTAAAGGACACAGTAGATTCGATTTCAACACAAATGGACACTCTGAAACTTGGTTCAGAAAAACACACTGAGGAAATGTGTTCACTATCGGAGAAAGTAGCCGAACTTTCGGATCAGGTCACTAACTTATCTACAAAGGTAGATGATGGTCTGAATGACACAAGACCTGTAGCCTTCACTGACACTGAAGAGTGCGAACAAATTAGGAAATTCAAACAAAATCAGAATCAGATTAATACGCAACACCAAAGAGAAATCCGGGAAGTACAAGATCAGCTGACACAGTTAATACAAGAATTACGTATTTCAGAGGATACTCGTGCCCCAACACGGGAAGAGGGACTTAGAAACACGGAAAAGCCGCAAAATAATAACACAGGGCATTTCGGAAGTTATGAAAGAAACTGGCAATGTGCACCGAATTTTGAGATGGAACGGCCGACACGACCTAACAATGACCGATATGCGACTCGCCGACATGATGATTTTGACTATAAGCTGTTCATTACTACACGTAAATTCAAAACATTTAAGAATTCTGGCAACGACATTCATCCACAAGCATGGCTCCATCAATTCTCTCATTGTTTTCCTCCCAACTGGTCGTTGGAACACAGATTAGGATTTATGTGTGGCTACTTAGAGAATGAACCAGCTGTAAGAATGCGATCGGTCATTCACGATTGCCACAGTGCAGGAGAATTTTACCATGCCTTCCTCTCAGCATATTGGTCTCAAGCCACACAAGACCGGGTAAAACATGGTATCATAATGATGAAACATTTCGAACAATCTGAATTCTCCAGTCTTGTGAAATATTTTGAAGACATGTTGCACAAGAATCAGTACCTGTCAAACCCATACAGCCCCTCAGAACTCATCCGCATTTGCTTAATCAAATTACCTGAACATTTACGACATATTATTTTGGCAGGACGTTGCAAAGACGACGTTGAAGCTTTTCAGGGACTGTTACAAGAACTAGAAATTGACACTGATAATCGCGGAACGCGAAAACAAGGACACAACAATTACAGGTCACATCCGTCACAATTCCGTGACGACAGAAACGATAACCGGACACGACTGGTCTATTCTTACAACGCAAATCGTGACCAAAATAGACACCACCCGTACGACAACCGTTGGCAGAGTAGTAATAATTGCAGGGAAAGATCACCTCTCCGCGGTAGTGACTATCACAGAGACAATCAGAGAAACAGACAATATGGGAACCAAAATAATTATTATCAAGGGAGACAGAATAACTTCAGACGCAACAGTTCAGCGCGCAGTTACGATTCAGGGAGAAATTCTCCACCACTTAACCGACAAGAAAGTAACTACAGGAACTACCGACATGACGACAGACGATGTGATCGTAACGACAGACCTGAATTGCATCAGAACTGGCGGGATTCAAACAGAGCAGGGCACTTTCGACAACGTGAATTTGTAGAAGTTAGGTCTCCTAATCCCAATAACGACGCGCGCCAACAAAGAGACAGACAATGACTCGCACAGCAGGCAGCTGCGTGCGGCCGCTGGCTCAGGGAATAATAACAAAGACGCTAGCCTTGAGAAAAGATTTAGCATTCTTTACCGATGTAAACAACATGATAATTGCTTTGAAGTTGAAAGTCTGCGTATTAGGAATAGTAAAGGATTGCACCACACTTCACATGTAAAACCGCTTACTGAAAGATAATCTGCTTTTTAACTTAGTCTTTGTCATAAAATTTTTCGCTTCACATTACTAATACGCTTTGTCAGACTTAGAATCTGTTAACATACAACAATGTTTGAAGTTAAATATCCAATCAAGAACCAAGAGAACTTATTTAAACAGAAATGACGAATGCATTGTTATAGTGAACAGACGACACAGTGTTGTAGTTGTACATTCTTGCTTGTTAGTTGCACGACTACGTAATGACTATCAGGCTTACATACTTCGGACACATACTGGTACTGCTAATGAGATTTTAATGCAACTTTTGGTTTACTTGAAAATACATTCTGGGTTTAAAGTACTTTCTGTGAGATACCAGACGACACAGTGGTTAGTTTAAGTGACAACTACACGGTTTTATCACGACGCTACTAATGAGTGACAATTTACAATGTTGCTTTTGTAGTGTTTCTGTTTTATTTCTGCACAGTTTTTCTGTTTTATTCTGCAAAGTAAAACATGTTTTAGTAGTAACTTTTGTAGTAAGCTACAATGTGAGGGCCTTTTTCTTAGCACAACAATACTTTACAGTATAGTATTTTCTTGATCACAGTAATGTGCATAATAATTATGATATCTATACACAAAGCATTTCACTTTCGTTTCTGATGGGGTAAGTACATTGACTTCTGCAGAACTTAGCTTTCGGAGGACGATAATTACGACACTTCCACAAAATTATCTTACAGCAAGACGCACATTTAGCGCTACAGGACACGCATTTGAGTGATTAATTTTGTACTTAAAACATTTATTTTTAAAGATTTTTGAATTACAAAGAAAGTTTTCCGTGATACATTTCATTCCATTGCTGTAATCTGTAACACCTGAGGGTATAATTACATTAATCCTCAGGGGGGTACATGCTTACTTTGTGTACCATGTGTGTGGCAACCACAAGGAACCCTAGCTAATATGGTATTTGCTCATACAACTTTACACATCGGTACCATATTTCTCTAACACACAAATTACACAGCTATCTGATCATTTAACTGAGAGAGACAAACATTTTTTTTACTACGTCAGTGACAGATGTTTACGTAATTACACAGCTGGATAACTTCACACTTATGAAACTGTATTTTGTCTGTGCATTGTAAACTGTTCATATTTTTTTTGGAACCATTGTGATACTATGAGAGCTTTGAATGATGTATTTGGTATGGATTCATGATTTGTAAAGTACTTTTGAGGCAGATGACACTTTTGACATGAGCAGAGAATTTTTTTTAATTATTGGAGGAAGCTACGACGATTTTGAGATTTGACTGAGGTGTTATGATGTTATTTTTATGACGACGATGTGTATTATGCTGCTGAGGTATGTTTATGATTAAGAGGCTGAGGCTATATGAGTTATTTGATTATGCTTCATATTTATAATGACGAAATATTGACGAGTGTCGATGGATACGTATATGTGTAATAAGGTAAGGAGTAATGAATAGTGATTAGGGACTCTGACTTATGGAAAAGGATGTTGGAAACCAAGAATCATACTTTAGAATTATGAAATGTGTGTACATGTGTGAATCATATGTGAATGTATCACAATGCCACTGAAAATTTTTTTGGACACTGTTATATTCATAGGATTTTGTTTCTACACATTTGCAACGTAAATTCTCGACCTGTGAAATTTTGTATATATGAGACTGTCACTGTAGCGAAAACTGCTGTCGTCGTAAATATTTCCGTAAGAAAGTTAAGTGATCACCTGCACGTAATGCGTCGTGGGCACGCAGCTGTGTCAGACGCCGGGAGAACAAGTCATTAGTGAGTGCCTCATCAGAAGCACAGGTAGAAAAAAAAAGAAAGGGAAGGCCATTGTCCGCGCTACTGACATTTCCTTGTTGAAAGCATACTGTGGAGCTCGTAATTTATGATATTTACTGAAATGCCTACTAAAATGACAAGAAATATTTTTACATCTGCACACCTGATTATGACAAGCGTCTTTCTATGAGAGTTGAGAGAATTTCTACTAACTTATGAAATGTCACATGACTACTGAATGATATTTTTATGCTTTGCTTTTCATAGTTGCTTATTTCATTTGATATCTGGTTTCCAGCTGTGTTGCAGCATTGCTTTTATAAAATGAAATGCATTTGCTAATGTGAACACTTTCTGTCAACAGATCTATTAAATAATTATTTTATGATCCACATTCTTTAAAAAAGGAGCACTTGGAAAGGAAAGAACAATAAGAAGGAACTAGTAACAGTAACACATAAATTTCTTTTCAAGTACATGGTAATATTTCTTTTCACAATCAGTTGTTGTGGTGCACCACTTTAATTTACATAGACATTAAGATGTGAATATACATTTCCCTTATCTGCATTGTTATCTTTAGTGTACTATTTTTTCTGCTTGAGCTATGTCATGTTTAGGTATAAGTTACTGCTGTTTGCCAGGCATAGTGTTACTGAATTTTAATTTGTGTTACTCTGCTAAGCCAGATTTAATTTTTTGTTTACTGCGCATTGGCTCATATTAGTTGTAATGTTGCATTGCTTGTTAATTTAGATTTACTGTAGCTTGCTTTGCAAATTTCCATTTTTTTTCTCATTGCTGTTTGTGTTAATTGTTATGTGATGCTGCATTGCCTCGTCCCTTAGTTTAGCGTCTGAGCTCAGTAGATTTAAGTTAGCTTAAGAGGGGGTAGCCTCTAAGAGAATGAGTTGCGATGAATTGGGAGAAATGCATTGAGAAAACAGGTTTAGGTAGAATTTTCTTGGAAATAAATGTTGAGGTAAGAAATGTGTGAACATATGAATACAGATAGCATGTTTAGATAGAATTTTTTGGTGGAAACAAAGGATGAAATAAGAGGAAAGATATATGAAGTTTTGGGTTGGACTGCAGTACCAAATGTTACACTGAAAACGAACCCTGTCCTTTCCCATTGGTGTTATCCCACTATGTGTTTGTGTACCCTTGTGTATTTGTTTTCTTCCTGTCTCTGTGTAGTTTCATAGAATTTTTTCTTCTTTTAATATTAAGCTACATTCACTATCATGAGGAATACTGTTATCCTCGAATATAATTGGCATTAATAATATGTTATTTACTTTGTAAAGATGTTAGACATTATTAATTCTATTCTGTTTCATGCTCATGTGTGAAATTGATGTTTCAAAAGTTATTCTGATCTTTTATGTATTTACTAATGTCATAATTCCTGTAACACTGATGTATATGTTATTTCGATTCTTTTGTAAAGCCCATATTACTACAAATGTTATCTGTATTGTTATGTTTTTAATGATGTAGTTTGTATTTTGTTATTGTATTCTTATGTTATAAAATTGTAATTGTCACCAGTTCATGATATTATTAACTTGTTAGTTACATTTCACTGCACACGTTTCTGTTGGTCATAGTATATGGACAATATGTGAGAAGTAGGGACTGTCAGTGTTTGCAAGTGTATTAATAATTCAGCAGGGGACTGGATAACAGCATTGCTGGTTCTAAGGACAATTCCAGAAACTTTGTGAGTGCACAAGTGGTGGTTTATGGACTTGCTACATTATCCGCAAGACTCTTCAGTGGTGATTGTGCACCTGCACAGTCACAACAGATGGCTGCTGGCCATCTCTTCAAGGACTACAGTGGGTCTACATCTTTGATGATCCATCAGTACCATTATTTCTACAAGGACTGCAGTGGGTTTGCACCTCTGGTGGCCCACCAATACCACAATCTCTACCAGGACTACAGTGGGTCTGCTCTGTGATGACCTACCTACCAATATTCTTCCAAACTACAACTGACTCTGCTGTGGGTTTGCTCTGTTGTGGCCTATTATCTGTCAGCATGTTGCTATTCTGCTGCTATGTACGATTAGGACTGTCTTTATGGACTGTGAGAAAATTTGAGCTTTTGACCAACGTTGTATCAATAAGTGTGTGCATTTTATATCTTTGTTACTGTAATTGTGAAAAATTTTTGTCAAATCTGTATTGGCCAGTGCCCAACACCATTTGTAAAAATTTTTTGTGGGGAGCATGGGGGCTATGTAAGTAGGCTGTTTATGTTTTCTTTATGTAAATAGGCTGTTTAGGTTCTTATGTAAGTAGGCTGTTTAGGATTTCTTATTGGTAACGCCACCTTTATATGAAAATCACTGGCTGTGCTGTGTGCAGTCTGTGGCTGCTTTGCATTGTTGTAATACTCGCCATTGTAGTGTTGGGCAGCGGCAGCTGGATGCGAACAGCGCGTAGCGTTGCGCAGTTGGAGGTGAGTCGCCAGCAGTGGTGGATGTGGGGAGAGAGATGGCGGAGGTTTGTAATTTGTCACGAACTGATATATATATTATGACTTGTGATGATATTAAGGTAAATATATTGTTTGTTCTCTATTAATATCTTTCATTTGCTAACTATCCCTATCAGTAGTTAGTGCCTTCCATAGTTTGAATCTTTTATTTAGCTGGCAGTAGTGGCGCTCGCTGTATTGCAGTAGCTTGAGCAGCGAAGATTTTTGTGAGGTAAGTGATTTGTGAAAGGTATAGTTTAATGTTAGTCAGGGCCATTCTTTTGTAGGGAATTTTGAAAGTCAGATTGCGTTGCGCTAACAAAATATTGTGTGTCAGTTTAAGCACAGTCATGTAGAATTGTTCAAAGGGGACGTTTCAATAGTAGAGGACGAATGGAGAGCCTTGAAAGGTGGTATAAAGAAGACTACTGAGCATCAAATATGCAAAAAGACAAAGGCCAGTAGGAATCCTTGAATAATGTACAGGGTATTGAATTTAATTGAGAAAAGGACAAAGTATGAAATATATAGGAAATGAATTGGACAAAAGTAAATACATAGACTTAACAATTTGTGCAGAACTGCAAAGCAAGAAAGGCTAGATGAGAAATGCATTCTCCACAAAACAGTTAGATGAACCAGGCCACTACTTCTCCAACACAACATGCGTTATCGTGCAGGGCAGGATACATGTTGAGACCTGTGAGAACGTTACTTGCCCCTGACATGTAGGCTGCCCTGCCAAGCAGGTCAATAAGGCGGGTTGATATAATTATGTAAGATTTCTAATTTATTCTTGGTATGCGGTGAGAGTAATGTGAGATCTGTTTTCGTTTGGCGTTTTTACTTCATATCTATATTCTGGATATTTTTCAAACAGTGGTTTTCAGTGGTCAATGTAATATGCCACAAATGTTCTGAGTACAAGCATACTGATCCTTAATTTCCAGTAACATCGTCGTTGCTGTAGCATTCTGTGAGTTGGGTGTTGGCTATGCTACTAAACAATCTGGAAATAGCTTGCAGAGTACAGAAGAGGATGTTGAAATTAGAAAATGTGATTTTATACAGATTAATCTGAGAAGTGTGACGATTTCCAGATAATGTAGTTGCTGTAGTGCTTCCACAGCATAATTTATTATTTGTTTGAAAAAGGAATTTTTCTTTGTTGTTTCAGGTTAGTTAGTTTGACAGTCAAAATGTTAGTAAGAAAAGTTGTCTATTCACATGGCATGCATTTAGAAGTTATAAATTTAGAGCTCTTTTGTAATTCTGATAACTCATTTCATGGCAGAATCAGATTTTTATAGAAGGTGTGGTTTTCATAAGGATGGTTGTAGCTGCTAAGAGTCAGTGTTACAATATATTTTTTGAATGCTAGTCTCTTTTCAGTCATTTAGGCAGTTCAAATTTTATTTTCTGATTATGTATGTTCCTGCATTACACTTTGTGGAACACAGTGACTGAAGCACGATCCGCTTAGTATAGTAGCATGTCCTTCTGTTGCATTGTGCAGGGCTTTCTTCCCTTTAGCTGGGTTTCAACTGCACTGTATTTTTTATGTTCCTCACTTCGTGTTGTACAGAGTTTCCATTGCCACAGGTAAGCCATGATAGTTTGTTAGCGCCAGTTTTACATCACAATCATGATAATAAAGTCATTCGTAGTTTAGGTTTGCTTTTCAAAGTTGATATCAGATTTGTATTAGGTAAAGTTGAATTTTAATTACATTTCCTATCCCACAGTCTGATTCTTACAGAGCAGCGTTTATCACTTACTGTTTCGAATTTCTTTTAGTCATTCGGCTATGTAGAATCACAGAGTATTTCTGGAAAACATTTCTGGTTCTTTTTTCTTTCAAAATTAGTTTTGTAATATCGTGAAGCATTTCTATTCTGTTAGTTCTGTGCAATGGGATTAAAAGCGCATTGTAGCACTGGCCACTGCACTGTATAATATAGAGTTTCACAGGACAGCTTATTTAACATGCAGTTTTACGTTTCCTAATTAATTTGGTGAAATGTTAATACAAATAAAGTTATGCTCTTGGCGAACCCTTTGCCTAGTATGCGAGGTTTTATGAACATTGATTTTCGTAGCCCTATGGAGTAATGTCTCTGTAGTAAATTTACAACTACTATTTTGTACAAAAAAATGCATACAGTCTGCTTTGATGGCTTATTGTAGTGTAAGATTTTTCATATTTTTCTGTATCTATTATCACTTTTTATATTGATCTGTTCTATTTTGGATTTTATTTGGGGTTGTTTGCGGGACATTTGGTAAAAAGCTGTTATACAGACTAAAATCTTTGTAGTGCAAATTTTGCGTGTTTGTATTTGACATACTCAGGAATTTCATTAGTTATTCATTACTTGGAAATTTATTTCTTTTGTGGACATTGTATAATTGAAAGCTTTTGTGTTGTGTTTCACTTTTGTTACGAATTGATTTTATGAGAACCGAAACTGTAACCACGTCACCATACGTCAGCACTTCTGTTGAATCAGATAAAGCCATTATTGTAAAATTTGTGTTAGAGATAATGAAGAAACGGGAAGAATATAATAGGAATAGTATTATGGGACACCGAAAGAGACAATAAAAAGTCAGATGAAGAATTTATTAAGTTACTGGATGAGTACAATGAATCACAGGAAGCGTATAATAGAACATTGGAAGAGATGAGTAGGGGAGAAGAATGAGTCACAGGAAGAGATAAAATCACAATTACAGAATCTGTTAGCTCAGTTTAGGAATGGGGTTCATGTTGACTCTCAGCAAATAAGGAATCCTACTGAGGCCATATCCCATTGAAATGGAACAGAAAAGTGTCAACAGAACGAAAAACATTCAGAAAGAGAGAGAAAAAAAAGGACATGATCTGGAATATTGAAGAAAATCATAATCAGAACAAACGAACACTTGTTTGCCAAAATAAACAGCATAATGTGAGTGATGTGACCTCACACATAAATGAAATTACAGTGAAATCCAGACCTTTAGCTGCTTACAGGGGTTGATAAATATCAACGGGGACAGTTACAAATGTATGCTCCGACCGGGACTCGAACGCAGGATCTGCTTACATGGCAGACGCTCTATCTGTCTGAGCCACCGAGAACACAGAGGATAGCGCGACTGCAGTAACTTATCTCTGGCACGCTCCGCGTGAGTGAGACCCATATTCCCAACTTACTGTCCGTACACCACATTTCTAGTGCCCCTGCCCACTATACTCATTATTCGTGGCAATAAATCTACCGATTCCTCTAAGAGTTTAGGCAATGTGAGTGCATCCGCACTGAAGAAGATCATTGGCCGGTAAGCCTTATATATATGAAGATGGTATCTGTTCTTTCAGACGTGGCCGAAACAACAGATACCATCTTCATGTAGAATTCTCCGAGAGCTGCAAGGTCACCAATGCTGTCTGCTCTTGTCTGTTCTTTCGGACATTCCGAAAGAACAGATACCATCTTCATATATCACACATAAATGGTCAGAGTGAGAAATCTAAAACTACTATTTTTCGAAACAGGTGAACAAAATGAAGCTTCAAACTACAACCGAGAACAGAGAAAGAACAGATGGGTACAACTTGTGAAAAAGGTGACCAACTTACTTGTATGTGACAAATTTGGATCCAGTACAGACAGGTCTTAATAAATGAGAAATGAAAATCAACCAACAAAAGAAACGTGAAGCAAATGCGATACCTGATCAGCTTCACACAAATCGGAAGAAAAATTACTCGGGGTAACAATGATAATGATTTTGGTCATTTCTAGGCAGACAATCTGAATGAACGTAAGAACGTACTCTGTGCACGCGAACATTCTCGGAAATATAATTTCCCTCGCAGGTAAAATAATGGACGGCCGAGACTGCGTGACAAAGAGCATTCAAGTACACAGAAGAATGACAGTTTTAATTACAAGCGTTAGAACAGTCGAAGTATTTCGAAAGTTTTGCAAAAAAGAAACTTAACATGAATTGCTGAATAGATGATGAACATTTTTCGTTTTTGTATAGCTGTATGTAACTACATTCTTCATTCAACTGTCTTTAATTTTTTAGTTATGGCTGTGTATTGCTATATTTTTACTGTTGTGTTTTCAAGCTCACATACTGGACCAGAAAAAAATAAGTTAACTTTCATTCTACTCATTTAATATTTGATGGATAGTATGTATTAAGGTTTTCTAGCTGCGTTGTAGTATTAGTAGTTTTGAAGATGTCAGATAAAATCTGTATAGGTTGATGATTTGTATTTAGGTTTTCTATATTTTGTGGTGTTGGTGGTTTTGAAGACGAAAGAAGAACTCTATAGAGGTTAGTGACGATATTCCAAAATTAATATCATGTTCAGATTAGTTAAAGGTGAGTTTAAGTTAGATTTCTTGTCTCATTCTCACAGAGGAGTGTTACGTTGCTGTGTGTATCACTGACTGTTTGGAATTTTATTTAGTCAGTTGCTTGTGTAGTACAACAGGCATTTTTTGGTAAACAGTTCTGATTATTTATTCTTTCCAAATTCGTTTTGTACTTCCAAAAAGCATTTTTGTTCTGTTAGTTTTCTGTGTTCGAACAGCAAGTCACATATTGTGATGTTACATATTTAGTGCTGTCCACTGTACTGCATAGTGTGAAGGTTCCCAGGACAGTATTACGTTTTTAATTAATTCAGATAAAGCTATAGAGTTTGACATAGTTCTGGCGACTAATTTTTATCAGATAACGTTTCCACAGTTAGACCATTGGCATTGCTAAGGATCGCAACACAGACATTCACAAAGTTAAAGATAGGAAACCAATTCAGTTTAGCACAGTTGTACTTCTCAATATCAACAATATTATTTATGTTGATATAGAGAAATGTTACAACTAGTCGCACACAGAACACCTGTTGTGCAGGGCAACCAATGTGATAAAGGCTGAAAAAAAAATTAACAAGTTTCCGCCTGTATCTCCGTTCCTGTGGGAGCTACGAACCTATGAAGACCACAGTAATGATGCTCGTGAACCTGGTTGCTTGTGGGCCAAATTTCATTGAAATCGGTCCAGGGGTGTGGTAGGAGATCCCCGAATGTACAGAATGTAACGGCTACAATTGCGGTTATTTCTGTTGGTATCTGAGGACGGTGAACTGAACAACATTACATCAATATTCACGTCATTTGCATATTAATGATTGTAGCTATTACAAGTCGTATGTGCTTGGGTTAGGCAGTACCTCCAAGTACATGTGGCCGGAGCAAGCCATTTATACCTATTTTCTTCTGAATGGCAAGTCAGGTGTTGAAGTGTCGACACATTTACGTAAAATGGTTCGTCTATACTGACAGGGACAGTCCACTCAGTGGTGCAATCACGACCGCACTCAAAACATCAGATAGTAAATTACATGATTTATTTGCAGGAGCTCTGTTTGATGCAGAGAAAAACATTTAAATTTACCACATATAAAATTATCTACACTTATACCTTTTACACCATCTAAATATGGTGTAAAAGGTGTATATATATATATATATGTGTGTGTGTGTGTGTGTGTGTGTGTCATACAGTTTACCATCGTATAGCTTATTTCATCCTATTTTTCATTCACAGCTATCTTAAAGTGATTATAGTCAACCTCTTAGGAATGAAACGGATATCTTTTTACTAACATGTGTCCACTGATTTGCATGTACAATCATCTGTTCCTTCTCTAATTCCCAATATGTTCTTGTGAAATATCGCTTATGTTACTGGTGTTTGGCATGCGACGAACTACAGATCCAATTTATTTATTTTTACATATGTAAATATTGTCTAGGTGGTAATTATAACAGGGCAATAAAATATTATTCTGTATGTTTTGTATGTAAGTTAATGCCATGGGCCAGTTGGGTATATATTTTATCAGTGTAAGATGTTGTAAAGATTGGGAGGATTTTCTTGTTGAAGCAAGACATTATGAGTACCGTGTTGGGAGCAGGATACACCCAAAGTGTTGCAAGCACGGAATGTGAGTGTTTTGATTTAATTATGATACACTTTGTTTGGCTTGCACTTTAAGTATTTTCGCTAATGCTTCCACAGAGACACATGTGGTTGTACTTAGCCAAGTTAAGATGACGTGGACTCCGCGTAATAGCAACTTTGCACACTTTATTTTATTATGCAAGTGAATGTTACTGCTACGTTCAACACGAAGATGAAAGGATTATGCTCCTGAATTTGAACACTGTGGAGGTAAAAGATTAACAAGTGAGAATTTCTGACAAGAAATGTAAACTTTCTTGATTTTTTGCTGAAATCGATCGAGTGATGTTTAAATATACCGAAGGCAACCGATCATATGGGTTCGTGCATTTGATGTGTAGTGTGAGTGAGGAAAAAAGTGCACGTTCCGATAAATAAAAGTTGGAATGGATACACTGTTGACTGTATTAACAGTGTTTTCCTCTACATGAACGTGTCAAATACCCGTGTCATTAGCCAATATAATTGTTGAGACTCTTAGCATGTCGAAAACTGTCGATAGGTGGCTCCCAGACTAAAACCCCATCATGCCGAATTTTAATATGCAGTTTACTGTTAGAAAATGGCAACAAGTTATTACCTAGATCTTCTATTTTTTTCTTGGAGCACCAGCGGTCACATGTTTTACTGCAGCATCAGCGATGGTACATTATCCCAAGATATGTCTTCTATGACAACTTTCTAGACTTGGACGAAACTCGACAGTGGGAAGAAATGACGATGCTCCATTTGCAAACTCTGTATGTCAACATTTGTTTATGAAAACGAACTTAACAGACACTAAAGCAAAATCAGAATAAAGACTAGTAAAAGAGTGAAAAGCTTCATCGTTTTCGATTAAGAACTCATTTATAAGGAAACAGTAAAAAATAACTCATGTATCGTAGAACTTTATGTAAAATAAACAATCATCATGAGAGGAGCGAAGTATCTGACTGACTACTTGGCATCAGCATTCGACAATTCTTTCAGATTGAATAGCGTTCTCACCTAATTTATAATTTCATACAGATAACTAAAACAGAGCAGAACACAGTAGTTCTGAAGTGTCAGTGAATTGACTCTCAGAGAAGTCTACTACAATGTTTTGTTTAATAGCTTACATTCCTAACCTTTATTTACCTTTCTTTAAAATATTGGTTTGTTATTTGAATAACTTATTCAGTAGTATGACAGTCAGAGAGCGTATGTGTTTTGTGTGTGACAGTTGTGCTTACCTCTAACACATAGGATGTCAATCCGGCATTTTGGTAGCCAATCTGTTTAATGAGGGGCAACGGCGTTTCTGCCACACGCAGATATACAGTTCTGTGCCATTCATTTTTTTTTCAACAGGCTAGTTAGAGCAGACTTTACTTAATCTGTCAAAGAAATAGATACAGAACTAAATGTACGGAAAATATACAGATATAGGAACAAAATAGCACAGTTTTAGGACAAAGTAGTGTAACCGAAATGCTAGTACCTGCCCCACCATCACCCATACATGTGTGTTAGTTAACTTAGAATACGCATGTTTATTATGTAAGTCTCTAAAGGTTACAATATTGTGTTGGTAATGTAGAACATCTTTACTTACTTTCGTTTTGAAAATTGATTTTGGTCACCCTTCTGACAGTCTTTAGTCTATAAAAGACTGTGCATTCCACAATTGCATTAATCCATCAGTATCTTTAAATGCTCCACTTTCATTTAATTTGTGATATAAATAATGATGTGCTTCAGTCTTTCAATGTAAAATATCAACACTAGCGCTTTACATGATTCTTATTTCAGAATATATATAGGAGTATGTCAACGCCTTGAGTGGTTATTGCAGTTCGTGTAGTCAAAGTTAAATGCGTCCTTTATGGTCAGATGGTGGACAAAATCAGTTATCAAAATAAAAATTAGTGCAGCTGTTTATTGGATTGTTCAGCTGCTAACCAAGAGTAACATTCTTGAAACATCATACTTAGGTCTTCCGCTCTGGCATGTGAAACACATACAAGTAAAGGTACCTGCAGAATTGTGCAGGTATTATGAGTGTCAGTTAGCGCCTGTATTTAAACCGAGAAATGTTCATTTCACGAAAATAAGTTGACCCTATAACAACGCCTTGTCATCCTAATATGTGAACATAACACAGATGTCAAGATTTCTGCTTTACACACGTGGGAAATATTACTTTTCAGATTAAGAATAAACTGCAGAAAAATATTTTCTGTAAGATATTCTTATTTTGGGGAGAGCTGTTTAAGTACAATGAAATAGGCTACTACAGCAGTTACCACTCATCCAAAGAAGTGTAGGTCAAGGAGGAAAAAGCCACAGACAGAGAAACGCTATTTTTCTATTGGGACTTTGAAGACGTCAGTTGCAGTCCACGTCCGCAACAACAGCCGTACTCTCGCCAGTACATGCGCCGTCTGGAAAGCTTGTTGTACTGCAGAAGAACACACCCAGCATGCGACTAGTAGGTGGCCTGTTACAAGTAGCAGGTAGAGAGACAAGTACAGCTGTATCTCCAGTCTTATTTCTGGAGGAAGGGGTGATGCAGCTACCACTGTGATCACGTACATCAGGCACACTATGACGACGGTGTTGTAGAGGACGGCCAGCAGCAACGCGGGGCCGAAGTGTAGCGAGCAGAGGCGTCCCATTCTATGCAGGACCATCCTGGCCTGCTGCAGCGTACGCAGGCCGTTCTCCGCTGACGTTGCCAGGGTTGGCGGCGCTGGTCGAGTCACCACCTCATCCAGGTCGTTCACGGAAGCGACCGGCGGCTGGACACTCCTCAGCAGCAGCGCACTGACCACTCCCAGACGGCTGCGCGCCGTGAGTACTACTCTGAGGAACTGCGTGTGCCACAGCAGGGAGAAGGCTCCCAGGCAGAAGTAGATCGTAGCTGACGGGTGCCCCAGAATTCCGGCAGCAACGCCAGCTGTTGGGACTGCAGCGAAAAGTGCAACTGTTCCCAATAAAACCAGTGCCACAACCCGCGTTTTCTTGTAAACTTTTCTCATGTATTCACCATCGACATGCGCCAACAAAGAGTCCACGTGTTCCAGATTTTGGACTATCTCGATCTGATACTGATTTCTCGTGACTGTAGAGCTGAGTATCATTGTAGCAGGTTCCAGCCAATTAAGCCATGTGATTGTCATGTGCAAGTGGTAGGTCGCTGGCATATTGTGGTTTTTTGAGGGTATATACTTCTCATTATCAATGCAGCGCATACCGAGTATCACGAGTGCAGTTAGCCAAGAAGTCATTATAAGAATGTTGATAACTTTTCTGAGTTTGGGTTTGGGAGACGGTTCGGCAGATATAGTGCTGTAACAGGTTACTGGAGCCAGACCGCATATTTGGTACGCTAGATACCATGGTCTGATGGCGTGTCTAAAACTGTGTTCATTTTTTGTGACGTTGCTAATAGCCATGTCTTCCCAAAGAACTGTTGCAAGACAGCTAATAAGAAATAAAAAGTTCAGCCATGTGATGTCGCAGTAAATCACTATCTCGTAATGTCCAAGCAGCTTTTTTCTTCGGAAAACAGTTTGCTTTCAGTTGATATTCTGTTGCTATCAAAGTTAATAACATTTTCCAGGACGTTGTTCTCGAGCAAAAGAGGAACACAGTCAGCAAGAAAAGAAACTATCCACTATACTGTTAACATCTAAAGTGTACCATCCTGATGTTTGCATCAATCATATTACACGCAGGCAGCAAGACTGTGTGGGGCTTCAAGATGTTCCTTGTACCACCGATCGATCGTCACACGTGTCACTTAAGGAAATTAATCTTCATTCATTAGGGAATGTGCTTATGTCTATAGTGCTCAGAGCCTCAGAGCTTATCATGTCTAATTGCTACTGGATATTGTTTTCTATTTATGAGTATGCAGCTCTAATGGCTCTTCGCAGAATTTGTTAGCGCTCACGATAAAACACTGATTGGCCTCTTGTAGTTGCTGTTTGCATTCCATTCAGTGTACTTGTAAAGCTTGCTATGAGAGAGTTTCTAACTTTTCATAATACTATTTGTAGTGAATTATATATCTGTAGCGAAAGTGCTAGCTACGCTTTTGTATTGAAAATTCTTCACTTGACGCAATCTTTGCAGAAACAATGCATTGTTAGATCTTTCGGAACACAGGAGAATTTTTAGCTCTTTTTTCTTTTCTTCTTTTTCGTTGACATGGTGTCACGAGTCAGGCGATTGATGAAGTCGTAGGGAGACTGTCCGCATCCTCTTCGTTCGTGTCTCAAAGTATAAGTACCTCTCCTAGGTGAATATCGCATTTTTATTTTTATTCCTCTAAAGGAATCTCTCACTGCATCAAACCAAATGCTGGCTGTTCTTTGGCTAACTTTGAAGGGAGATATCCTTTACATCGAAGTTCAGTAAACAAGTTGGAAATAGCATGTGAAGACAAGCATCTTCAGAGTAACCATAAACTTATCGTTCTTTCATTTTATTGTTAATTCTGAGACAATCTTTCATTTAACTTTAGCGTGGCAAGACTTTTTTAAGGTACTGGAATAGATACAGAGGAGAATGTAATGGAACGACATTACAGGGAAACAGGAGCAAACCTCATACTTCCAACAGGATTATATCAGAGAAGTGCGGTATCACTTGTGACGTGGTGCTCCAAAAATGATTGACACATGTAAAATATCTTTAAAAAACGTAATCTCAATTAATATCTGGTTCTTTCGTTCCAATACTAACTCATGCTCACCATTCACCATCACACTCAATCCCTCATTCTAAAACAGTAAAGGCCGGCTGGAGTGGCCGAGCGGTTCTTGGCGCTACAGTCTGGAACCGTGCGACCGCTACGTTCGCAGGTTCGAATCCTGCTTCTGGCATGGATCTATGTGATGTCCTTAGGTTAGTTAGGATTAAGTAGTTCTAAGTTCCAGGGGACCGATGACCTCAGTAGTTAAGTCCCATAGTGCTCAGAGCCATTTGAAACATTTTTTGAACCGACCGTGCTGCCAGCAAAAAATAAGTGATAGCATGATGTTGGGGAGGCTAATAAACAAAAGCCAACTGAGGATAGCACACAAAGTGTGGTATCGTGTCTGGGTAATACAAAAATACAGTAAACACTATCTCTGGGTCACAACCAGCAAGCAGCACCACAGTAATACCTAAGATGACTTACCCATGCTGGAGACATACTAAAATCACGTCGCTTTTAATGTTTAGGAATTAGATTTGTTATTTCACAGAACCTTAACATTTGAAAGACGTTCGTTTACACACTCCTTGCCTGATTTGAGGAGGGAACGTACATTAAGTGCGTGGATTAGTCTGAAATTCCTTTCTAACAACTTAAAATTAAAAAATGGGTCAAGCGGGGTTTGACTGGAGTTGTTTCTAAGGTGACGCAGTATGATATGCTTCATTTGGACGAATTCTAACAGATATCAAGAACAGTAATCAGCCAACGTAAACTATTCTATTTGTGAAGAAACAGCTACATTTCCGGTTTCCAGTCAGCAGGTTCGTCTACAGCCGGATATTCACATACATCGTACGTCATGTGCTTAGAACTGGCCGTAAGGTCCGAGTTGAAATATTCTTATGTCATACAGCGAGGGCTGATATTTAGAAGAAGGATTGCATTCTAGAAAAAAATACTGTTTTCCATCTGTCGATCCTATTTTTTATAATAAAAAAGAGAAATCGACATATGCAAAGTAACTCTATTTTCTACAAATAAAACTTACGGATAATTATCTGTGACAATTGTGCCAACTTGTGACGGAAAATCGTTACATTATGTGGTCTTTTAATAGACCTAACGCGGAACTGGAACAAGATAAACCGCTCCGTGTTGGGAAAAGTTAACTCTTTTGAGCTGTTTAAGGTGGACATCTTTTTTTTTTTTTCGGGACACGTCTGCCACTGGAAGACTTCATACTGAGCAGAAGATTATACCAGAAAGAATACCTTTATGATTCTGAAAACCGTCCCGTGAAGCGTACCTCGCACGTCACGCACAATATAATCCTTTGTAGAGTGACTGCGATGTCGTAATATTCTGCCAATGAACGGATGTTTGCCACCTGATTTACCTACGACTAAGCCCATGTTATTGTTCCATTTCATATCCCCAAAATTTGTCACACCCAGGTATTTGTACGAGTCAACCAGCCTTGCTGTGCTGGTACTGTGAAGGGGTGAAAGCAAGGGGAAACTACAGCCGTAATTTTCCCGAGGGCATGCAGCTTTACTGTATGGTTAAATATTGATGGCGTACTGTTGGGTAAAATATTCCGGAGGTAATATAGCCCCCATTCGGATCTCCGGGCGGGGACTACTCAAGAGAACGTAATTATTAGGAAAAAGAAAACTGTCGTTCTACGGATCGGAGCGTGGAATCTCAGATCCCTTAATCGGGCAGGTAGGTTAGAAAATTTAAAAAGGGGAATGGGTAGGTTAAAGTTAGATATAGTGGGAATTAGTGAAGTTCGGTCACAGGAGGAACAAGACTTTTGGTCAGGTGAATACAGGGCTATAAATACAAAATCAAATAGGGGTAATGCTGGAGTAGGTTTAATAATGAATAAAAAGAAATAGGAGTGCGGGTAAGCTACTACAAACAGCATAGTGAACGCATTATTGTGGCCAAGATAGACACGAAGCCCACGCCTACTACAGTAGTACAAGTTTATATGCCAACTAGCTCTGCAGATGATGAAGAAATTGATGAAATCTATGAGGAGATAAAAGAAATTATTTAGGTTGTGAAGGGAGACGAAAATTTAATATTCATGGGTGAGTGGAATTCGAGAGTAGGAAATGGGAGAGAAGGAAACATAGTAGGTGAATATGTAATGGGGCTAAGAAATGAAAGAGGTAGCCGCCTGGTAGAGTTTTGCACAGAGCATAACTTAATCATAGCTAACACTTGGTTCAAGAATCGTTAAAGAAGGTTGTATACATGGAAAAATCCTGGAGATACTAGAAGGTATCAGATAGATTATATAAAGGTAAGACAGAGATTTAGGAACCAGGTTTTAAATTGTAAGACATTTCCAGGGGCAGATGTGGACTCTGACCACAATCTATTGGTTATGAACTGAAGATTAAAACTGAAGAAACTGCAAAAAGATGGGAATTTAAGGAGATGGGACATGGATGAACTGACTAAACCAGGGTTTGTACAGAGTTTCCTGGAGAGCATAAGGGAACAATTGACAGGAATGGGGGAAAGAAGTACAGTAGAAGAAGAATGGGTAGCTCTGAGGGATGAAGTAGTGAAGGCAGCAGAGGATCAAGTAGGTAAAAAGACGAGGGCTAGTAGAAATCCTTGGGTAACAGAAGAAATATTGAATTTAGTTGATGAAAGGAGAAACATAAAAACGCATTAAAGGAAGCTGGTAAAAAGGAATACAAACGTCTCAAAAATGAGAACGACAGGAAGTGCAAAATGGCTAAGCAGGGATTACTAGAGGACAAATGTAAGGATACAGAGGCTTATCTCACTAGGGGTAAGATAGATACTGCCTACAGGAAAATTAAAGAGACCTTTGGAGAATAGAGAACCACTTGTATGAATATCAAGAGCTCAGATGGAAACCCAGTTCTAAGCAAAGAAGGAAAAGCAGAAGGGTGGAAGGAGTATATAGAGGGTCTATACAGGGGCGATGTTCTTGAGGACAATATTATCGAAATGGAAGAGGATGTAGATGAAGATGAAATGGGAGATATGATACTGTGTGAAGACTTAGCACTGAAAGACCTAAGTCGAAACAAGGCCCCGGGAGTAGACAACATTCCATTAGAACTACTGACAACCTTGGGAGAGCCAGTCCTGCAAAACTCTACCATCTGGTGAGCAAGATGTATGAGACAGGTCAAATACCCTCAGACTTCAAGTAGAATATAATAATTCCAATCCCAAAGAAAGCCGGTGTGAAAATTACCTAACTATCAGTTTAATAAGTCACAGCTGTAAAATGCTAACGCTAATTCTTTACAGACGAATGGAAAAACTGGTAGAAGCCGTACTCGGGGAAGATCAGTTTGGATTCCGTAGAAATATTGGAACACGCGAGGCTATACTGACCTTACGACTTATCTTACAAGAAAGATTAAGGAAAGACAAACCAACTTTTCTAGCATTTGTAGACTTAGAGAATGCTTTTGACAATGTTGACTGGAATACTCTCTTTCAAATTCTAAAGGTGGTAGGGGTAAAATACAGGGAGCGAAAGTCTATTTACAATTTGTACAGAAACCAGATGGCAGTTACAAGAGTCGAGGGACATGAAAGGGAAGCAGTGGTTGGGAAGGGTGTGATACAGGGTTGTAGCCTCTCCCCGATGTTATTCCATCTGTATATTGAGCAAGCAGTAAAGGAAACAAAAGAAAAATTCGGAGTAGGTATTAAAATCCATGGAGAAGAAATAAAAACTTTGAAGTTCGCCGATGACATTGTAATTCTGTCACAGACAGGAAAGGACTTGGAAGAGCAGTTGAACGGAATGGACAGTGTCTTGAAAGGAGGATATAAGATGAACATCAACAAAAGCAAAACGAGGATAATGGAATGTAGTCGAATTAAGTCAGGTGAAGCTGAGGGAATTAGATTAGGAAATGAGACACTTAAAGTAGTAAAGGAGTTTTGCTATTTGGGGAGCAAAATAACTGATGGTCGAAGTAGAGAAGATATAAAATGTAGACTGGCAATGGCAAGGAAAGCATTTCTCAAGAAGAGAAATTTGTTAACATCGAGTATAGATTTAAGTGTCAGAAAGTCGTATCTGAAAGTTTTTGTATGGAGTGTAGCCATGTATGGAAGTGAAACATGGACGATAAATAGTTTGGACCAGAAGAGAATAGAAGCTTTCGAAATGTGATGCTACAGAAGAATGCTGAAGATTAGATGGGTAGATCACATAACTAGTGATGAAGTATTGAATACAATTGGGCAGAAGAGGAGTTTGTGGCACAACTTGACAAAAAGAAGAGACCGGTTAGTAGGAATTGTTCTGAGGCATCAAGGTATCACAAATTTAGCATTGGATAGCAGCGTGGAGGGCAAAAGTCGTAGAGGGAGACCAAGAGATGAATACACTAAGCAGATTCAGAAGGATGTACGTTGCAGTAAATACTTGGAGATGAAGAAGCTCGCACAGGATAGAGTAGCATGGAGAGCTGCATCAAACCAGCCTCAGAACTGAAGACCACAACAATAACACAACCGATTCTAATTGTAACTCACTCATATTGCAGTCACATGATACTACGTCCTTTCGTTCTGTGAAGTGCAAAATTTTATAGTGTGAACACTTGAAGCAAGATGCTAACCTTTGCACCACCTTTAAAACTTACGAATAACTCACTGAATATTTGCGAAGCTTTTCTTAGGCAGTACTACACTATAGACAACTGCATCTTCTACAAAAAGTCTGAGGTTGCTATTAATACCGTCTGCAAGGTAATTAACACATAACATGAGCAGCAAGCGTGCCAGCAAAATTCCGTGGGGCACACATGAAGTTCCTTCTACATCAGTCAACGGCTCTGCAACTAAGATACTGTGCTGTGCGCTCCCTATTAAGAAATCGTCACTTCAGTCTCAAGTTTCTTTTGATACACCATCGATCGTATCATCACTTTTTCAATCATTAGCTTGTGGGTGCTGCTGAGTCAAATGATTTTCGGTAGTAAAGGAATACTGTATCTGTGTGACTATCTTGATCCGTGGCAGTCACGACGTCACATGAGAAAAGAGTAAGCTATGTTCCGCACGAGCAATGTTTCCGCAACCACTGCTGGTTGCCCTGGAGGCAGTCATTCTGTTCTAGACAAAGCATTGTTTCTGAGTTGAGACTACATTCTAAGATTCTTCATTATTACACTACTGGCCATTAAAATTGGTACACCACGAAGATGACGTGCTACAGACGCGATATTTAACCGACAGGAAGAAGATGCTGTGATACGCAAATGATTAGCTTTTCAGAGCATTCACACAAGGTTGGCACTGGTGGCCACACTTACGAGGTGCTGACATAAGGAAAGTCTCCAACCGATTTGTCATACACAAACAGCAGTTGACCGGCGTTGTGATACCTCGTGTAAGGAGGAGAAATGCGTACCATCACGTTTCCGATTTGATGAAGATCGGATTGTAGCCTACCGCGATTGCGGTTTATCGTATCGCGCTGATCGACATCCAATGACTATTAGCAGAATATGGAATCGGTGGGTTCATGAGGGTAACACGGAACGCCGTGCTGGATCCCAACGGCCTCGTATCACTAGCAATCGAGATGACAGGCATCTTATCCGCATGGATGTAACGAATCGTGCAGCCACGTCTCCATCCCTGAGTCAACACATGGGGACGTTTGCTAGACAACAACCATCTGCACGAACAGTTCGACGACGTTTGCAGCAGCATGGACTATCAGCTCGGAGACCATGGCTGCGGTTACCCTTGACGCTGCATCACAGATAGGAGCGCCTGTGATGGTGTACTCAACGACGAACCTGGGTGCACGAATGGCAAAACGTCGTTTTTTCGGATGATTCCAGGTTGTGTTTCAGCATCATGATGGTCGGATCCGTGTTTGGCGACATCGCGGAGAACGCACATTGTAAGCGTGTATGCGTCATCGCCATACTGGCGTATGACGCGCGTGATGGTATGGGGTGCCATTGGTTACATGTCTCGGTCACCTCTTGTTCATATTGACGGCACTTCGAACAGTGGACATTATATTTCAGATGTGTTACGACCCGTGGCTCTACCCTTCATTAGATCCCTGCGAAACCCTACATTTCAGCAGGATAATTCATGACCGCATGTTGCAGGTCGTGTACGGGCCTTCCTGGATACAGAAAATGTTCGACTGCTGCCCTGCCCAAAACATTCTTCAGATCTCTCACCAACTGAAAACGTCTGGTCAATGGTGGCCGAGCAACTGGCTCGTCAAAATCGCCAGTCACTACTGTTGATCAACTGTGGTATCGTGTTGAAGCTGCATGGGCAGCTGTACCTGTGCACGCCATCCAAGCTCCGTTTGACTCAATGCCCAGGCGTATCAAGGCCGTTATTATGGCCAGAGGTGGTTGTTCTGGGTACTGATTTCTCAGGATCTATGCACCCAAACTGCGTGAAAATGTAATCACATGTCAGTTCTAGCATATTTGTCCAATGAATACCCGTTTATCATCTGCATTTCTTCTTGGTGTAGCAGTTTTAATGACCAGTAGTGTAGTTTGTTGAACAAAGAAACATTTTATTTTTGATGAAATCGATTAAGTTTTTAGGCCTCCAGCAAAAATTAGGCCTGTGACATGTGTGTGAGCCACAGAATTTCAATAATTTACAGAATACCGTGTCCGTGACGATGGCTTTATGTTAGACAGACAGTGCGCAGTATCGAACTGCACTGTATAGAACATGGCGTTTCCGCCTACGGTATCCCGAGAAATAATCTGCAGCAGAGCATGAACTTAAAAATGGACATCGAATTGCATTTGACGAAACACCTACTACTAAAAAGAGAACAAATGTTTTCTGGGATACCTCCACAAAATTAGTGACCGAGATTAATATTTCTGAAAACGCCTCAATAAAGACCACGGTCTGCGGACATGCACAGCTTTGGACCTGGCCATCGGAAGGTTGAAACAGGCGCGGTAGTCGCGCCGCCAAAACAATATTACCTTAGATGGCACCAATGACGCCACAGGATGTAGCGCCGCTGTATAATGACGGCAGCAGCAACCATACTTTAGTCACCACTCCGCAATGGTCGAAGAGTACTCATGCAGCTGGAAGCCCGAGAGAGATCTGTCAGTGTATAACGACCCGATATTATGCTTTCCATTTAAACCTTCTGTTTGTTTTTGTTGGCTTTTGTATTTTGGTAATTATCATCGCTACTGCTGCCTCATGGCCACTGACACCAGTATAAATTTAGGCTTCCTGAAATACTTCAGATTTATTTGTTGCCATTAGATCTGATATTTCCATCATGAATAGGCTTCCGTACTACTTGTTGTAGGCAGTTTTCAGAAAAGGCGTTTAATATTGTTTCACAGGACTTCTTATAACGTCCACCGATTATAAAACTGTAATAATCTCAGTTGGTTGCTGGATCACGAAAGTCTTCTTCTGTCGTGACACTGAGGATCGTAAGTACTAGGGAGCTGAGAATGATCCTAAAATTGTAGATCACATGTGGGGGAGAATCTGGTGGTCGACAGTAAAAGGTAGCCTGCGATGGGTCTTATTTAGGGCTGACTGATTTAAGTTAGTCAATGTTTAAAAGAGAGAATTCTGATATCCACCATCCTCAAGAGGGTGCACACCGATACTGTGGAGGAATGGAGAGTGGAGACAGACCTCTGCCTACTCCCTGGGGGAACCACCAAGCCAGGATTGCGAAGCAGTGAGCTGCTCAGGACTCTGTGAAGATGGTATCTGTGCCTTCGGACATGTCCGAAAGAAAAGATACGATTGGTGATCTAGCATCTCCCAAAGAATGAAATTACAATGAAATTTAGCCCATTAGCTGCTTACAGGCCTTGATAAATATCAACGGAGACTGTCGAAAATGTGTGCCCCGACCGGGACCCAAACCAGGGATCTCCTGCTTACGTGGCAGACGCTCTATCCGACTGAGCCATCGAGGACACAGAGGATAGTGTGACTGCAGAGACTTATCTCTGGCACGCTCCCCGTGAGTCCACATTTCCAACTTACTGTCCACACACTACATTTGTAACGCCATTGCCCACTATAGTCATTACTCGCGGCAGTCAATCTACCTATTCCCGTGAGTTTGAGCAATATGAGTGCATCCACACTGAAGAAGATCATTGGTCCGTATGCCATATCTATATAAAGGTGGTATCTGTTCTTTCGGACATGTACGAAATGAGTAATGAAAATGTAGTCTTGTCGGCGGGACAATTTATGCTACATGTACAGTGTGGTCCATTGATCGTGACCGGGCCAAATATCTCACGAAATAAGCGCCAAGCGAAAAAACTACAAAGAACGAAACTTGTCTAGTTTGAAGGGGGAAACCAGATGGCGCTATGGTTGGCCCGCTAGATGGCGCTGCCATAGTTCAAGCGGATATCAACTGCGTTTTTTTTTTCTTTAAATAGGAACACCCATTTTATTACATATTAGTGTAGTACGTAAAGAAATGTGAATGTTTTGGTTGGACCACTTTTTTCGCTTTGTGTATTATTCACAAATGTGTAAGTACGTGGTATCACGTAACATTCTTCCAGTGCGGACGGTATTTGCTTCGTGATACATTACCCGTGTTAAAATGGACCGTTCACCAACTGCGGAAAAGGTCGATATCGTGTTGATATATGGCTATTGTGATCAAAATGCCCAACGGGCTTGTGCTGTGTATACTGCTCGGTATCCTGGACGATATCATGCAAGTGTCCGGACCGTTCGCCGGACAGTTACGTTATTTAAGGAAACAGGAAATGTTCAGCCACATGTGAAACGTCAACCACGACCTGCAACAAATGATGATGCCCAAGTAGGTGTTTTAGCTGCTGTCGCGGCTAGTCCACACATCAGTAGCAGACAAATTGCTCGAGAATCGGGAATCTCAAAAACTTCGTTGTTGAGAATGCTACATCAACATCGATTGCACCCGTACCATATTTCTATGCACCAGGAATAGCATGGCGACGACTCTGAACGTCGTGTACTGTTCTGCCACTGGGCACAAGAGAAATTACGGGACGGTGACAGATTTTTTGCACACGTTCTATTTATCGACGAAGCGTCATTCACCAACAGCGGTAACGTAAACCGGCATAATATGCACTATTGGGCAATGGAAAATCCACGATGACTGCGACAACTGGAACATCAGCGAGCTTGGCGGGTTAATGTATGGTGCGGCATTATGGGAGGAAGGATAATTGACCCCCATTTTATAGATAGCAGTCTAAATGGTGCAATGTATGCTGATTTCCTACGTAATGTTCTACCGATGTTACTACAAGATGTTTCACTGCGTGACAGAATGGCGATTTACTTCCAACATGATGCATGTCCGGCACATATCTCGCTTGTGTTTGAAATGGTATTGAATAGCATATTTCATGACAGGTGGATTGGTCGTCCAAGCACCATACCATGGCCCGCATGTTCACCGGATCTGACGTCCCCGGATTTGTTTCTGTGGGGGAAGCTGAAGGACATTTGCTATCGTGATCCACCGACAACGCCTGACAACATGCGTTGCGTCAGCTCATTGTCAATGCATGTGCGAACATTACGGAAGGCGAACTACTCGCTGTTGAGAAGAATGTCGTTACACGTATTGCCAAATGCACTGAGGTTGACGGACATCATTTTGAGTATTTATTGCATTATTGTGGTATTTACATGTAATCAAGATGTAACAGCATGCATTCTCATAAATGATAAATTCACAAAGGTACATATATCACATTTGAACAACCGAAATAAAATGTTCAAACGTACCTACGTTCTGTATTTTAATATAAAAAACCTACCTGTTACCAACTGTACGTCTAAAATTGTGAGCCATATGTTTGTGACTATTACAGCTCAATCTATCACACAGCGAACAAAGTGGTCCAACTAAAATATTCATATTTCTTTATGTACTACACGAATATGTAATAAAAAGTGTGGGTTCCTACTTAAAAGACGCAGCTGATATTCGTTTGAACTATGGCAACGCCATCTAGTGGACCAACCACAGCACCATCTGGTTTCTTCTTTCAAGCTAGACAAGTTTCGTTCATTGTAGTTTTTTCGTTTGACGCTTATTTCGCGAGATATTTGGCCCGGTCACGATCAATGGACCACCCTGTATAACGAAAGTACGATACTTAGTACTCCTACAAGCGTCGGCGATCCTGCCGATCTCTGAATGGCCAACCCACGTCACTGGGTGAGTGGTTGTATGCCGATTCTCGTCGAATGTTGGATTGAGGTGAGACACTCCGGCAAGTCCGTCGACGAAACACGCTCGTGATTCTGAAACTCGCCCAAGTATGTCCGTCACAGTGCCCTGTCATGGCGCTGACAAAGATAACACCCGCATGTGCGATGACACGATGTTGACACCAGCCTCTCCTATCACCAGTGAAGATACGGAGGCTACTTTAGTATCATCTATAACTAGAAACCAGCAAACGCACTTAGGCTTGGCTAAACTTACTCGGAAGCTCCTGAAGAGGTATGCACAATGCTCCAGGGCGTGCTCATATGTACAGGAATCAACACGGGAGGTTGGTGCGGAGCAAAAAGGGCGCACCCATCTCCTGGAACACTCTCCTAGGACTACAGCAGGTATACCACAACTCTTGCAAATACACAAGTCCAGTACAGCTCATACGCACAACGAAAACGGTTACTTCCTCAGCGAGAAAAGGGCGATCTCAACCCCAAGGCAGCCCGAACAATGGGAATTTGATGCGCAACTCAGTTGGATTCTGGCCTTACGATGTTCTGCCGCTGGCCGGTGTGGCCGAGCGGTTCTAGGCGCTTCAGTCTGGAACCGCGCGTCCGCTATGGTCGCAGGTTCGAATCCTGCCTCGGGCATGGATGTGTGTGATGTCCTTAGGTTAGTTAGGTTTAAGTAGTTCTAAGTTCTAGGGGACTGATGAGCTCAGCTGTTAAGTCCCATAGTGCTCAGAGCCATTTGAACCATTTGATGTTCTGTCAACTCCATAGTAATCGTTGCCTTACAGAATAAACATGTGTAAAACACGAAACCAAAATGGCAACCATGAGGGTAACATAACATATGAAAACAAATACTCTAACTACTATGACGTACCAAACTGAAGGCATGTGAGAAAACGCAAAAAAGATCAGTTCTAATTTTAAAATCTGGCATGGTCGCAGGAACAAATTATTCCAGTATCATATTTAAATGTTGAGTCTCCTATCTGTACAGATATGACCGGGTGTAAGTCTTCCTATGTTGTTTCTTTTTATTTCCTTTTTGAATTAAGATGTCCCTTATTTCCTCACGTTCAGTCAAGTACATGGTGTTATTCCCAAATTTCTTAGTGGGATTGGTTGGAACTTTTCCCGTTCTCGCCTGGAGTCAATTCCAAGCAGGAGTCTGATGACTAAGCCATGAGAAGGATTCTGTGGACGGAGTTCAGTGACATCGCCGCCCTGTTGAATTCTGTCCGGCCTCGCCAACTGCCAGCCGCGTGCTGGTTGTATCCCGACTACGCCAGTTGCAGTCATAGCGTTGTGCATTGTTACTCCCATAATACTGTTACTGGTGTTTTCCCGGTCGACCTGAGTTGCTCGCTCCTCATTCCTACCATGTTATTCATTTTGGTTCAAAATGGTTCAAATGGCTCTAAGCACTATGGGACTTAACGCCTGAGGTCATCTGTCCCCTAAACTTAGAACGACTTAAACGTAACTAACCTAAGGACATCACACACATCCATGCCCGAGGCAGGATTCGAAGCTGCGACCGTAGCAGCAGCGTGGTTCCGGATTGAATCGCCTAGAACCGCTCGGTCACAGCTGCCGACGTCATTTTGGTCTTTCTGTCTATTATTATTCTCATAGCGTTACTGACTGTTGCCCTCGTTGTTTCTTCTCTTACCTTGCGTTCCCTTTTTCTCCTATATAAATTCTAATTCGTAGAGCAAAATCTTAAAGGACTCTGTATTGTCTTCGCGCCTTTCCACTAGCGCCTGCTGGAACGTCACCAGGCACTTACAGAATCAGAGACGGATTATCTCGGACGGACTACGTGGTGCTTCCGAGAACTGATTCTTTTTGATGAGGGCCTCAAACATCTTAACCGGTCCCTTGTAACGTGGTGATTCAAAGTGCGGCAACATCAAAAGTTCTTGTTTAACACAATCTTGTATTTCTCGTGACCAGTAGTTACCGAGAAATGCTTCTTTAAATTCTTCGAAAGTTCTGCAGTGAACTGCGAGGTTCCTAATTTTTTGTGGCCGACCTTCTGTGTACCCACAGATAAATTCAAGATTTGCTGTGTGAGACCTCGAAGTAGGCCGTTTTAGCAGCGAGCATGTTGTTAATCTCTCAACGAACGGAGTGAAAATGTTTTTGGTCGAATATTATTTCGTCCCTCGCGCTTACAGTTCTTACTGAATCCGTCATATACAGGGTGTACATAAAGTCTGGGAACACTTTCAGTTATTTATTGCGCAAGAACTAAACACTGTACAGATGTCATACATAATTCATTTTGAAGAGAAACTCTGAAAGTTTTCTTTTACAAAAATTCGATATGCGAACCATGAGTGACCCGGCAGACGTAAATGCGGTAATCGAGTTCTTGCCATACCCGTCCCAGTACGGTGGCATCGTCGGCTGTGGCAGTCGCTTCCCGTATTCTGTCCCGGAGCTCTGCTACATCACGTGGTAGAGGCGGTACGTACACCAGATCTTTAATGTGTCCCCACAAAAAAAAAAAAAAAAACTCATAGGGAGCGAGATCTGGTGATCGGGGAGGCCATTTCATGAAACAGCTGTCCCCCTTCTGTAGCTCGGCCGCCATGTTTGCGACTAGCGCTGACTATCGGCAAATTACCAATCTACGCTGTGGCGGAATACATGGAAAAAAAACCTTGTATGGTTTCTCTTCAAAATGACATGTTTATGATATCTGCACAATGTTTGGTTCTTGTGCAATAAATAACTGAAAGTGTTCTCGGACTTAATGTGCACCCTGTATATTTGCTCCAAATGACGTGACATCTCATGTCTCTTGTGACGGCCTAATCCATCCAACTCTCCAGGGAATGTATCAGGTATGGTTTCATCTCTTGGAGTGAGGTTATCACACGTATGTATACTTGCCGCGCCCTGACAGGTGGCCTGGATGTGGCTTCCGTGTGCGGAGCCCGACTGCTGCGTCTGTACCATTCGGGTCCCACGTATGTGTATTTGAGCAGTAACATCTGTTCCGGATGTTATTGCCTTCAGTGTCTGCTCAACAAGAGCTAAACGATCGTCCATTTCAGAGATGTTTTCTTTACATTTGGCAACAACCCTCTGTCCCCGTGACAAGCCTTTGAAACACTTGTTTGCCGTCGACCTGGTCAGCTTTGCACAACTGTCCAGCACAAGAGAGATATTCTTAGCCCCTGGTGCCTCTATTCGGGTGAGATGTGCGTTCTTCTACGTCTCTGCACTAATTCTGTGTACTTCTGTGACTTCGTTCCCAAACTCTTCTATGCTTTCAGTGGTGTCGTTCATTAATTGTTCCGCCTCACGCTGCCGTTTCTTTTGTGCTCCTTCTACCTCCCGTTTTCGTGTCTTTCCTGCTTCTTCTGCCTCCTGTGTTCGTGTCTTTTCTGCTTCCTCAATCTGGTTCTTTAGCCGACCAACGAGAGTGGTCACCAGATGAGGTAGTGATTCACAATGTATGCCTGTAATTGGTGATGCGATCGATGATTCGGCAGCACCATAGCACTGACATCGCATGATCGGCCTATCTTCTGTCTCTTTTCCTAATTTTAACAGTGGGTTCACAATGCTCCTATCGTCGTCATAGCCTGTCTCCTCTCTACTACCATAAGCCAGTTCCTGCCCATCGTCATCGATTGGTACTGAATGACCACAGTTGTAGCATGTCGCAGTCTGCCATGTGGGAAAGCATGACGATTCGTCCTCAGAAACGTCCTCGTCCATATCATTTATGTGCTCCTTATTGCTACGAGATTATAGTCCTCGCATCAACCTTAGTCAGCTTCTTGTTAGGATTCCTGCATTACTGGCATGTCACCACAAGACAAAAAAAACTGTTTCGCAACAAAATTCACCTGCACGGCTTTTCTGCTACATGTGTAGGCATTGTCCGCCCCGATAGCTGAGTGGTCAGCGCGACAGATTGCCGTCCTACCGGCCCGGTTTCGATTCCCGGCTGGGTCGGGCATTTTCTCCGCTTAGGGTGTTGTGTTGTCTTCATCGTCATTTCATCCCCATCCGGCGCGCAGATCGCCCAATGTCGTATCGAATGCAACAAAACCTGCACCAAGACGGCCGGACCTGCCGCGCGAGGGGCCTGCCGGCCAATGACGCGAAACGCTCATTTCCATTTCTTTTAGTAGGCATTAACACTAAATTACACCCCTCCACGAACAAATGTTAGCAACACTGGTAAAACAATGATATGTAAATTCATGGATGTCGTTCAGAAACCATAACACCAGTACATAAACACACATAAACAATACGCTAGAATAAGATGAAGGTGCATGGATTAGACAGAGTGAAAATAAAAAAAACTCTCCAGCTCTAAAATACTATCACAAAACTAAAAGAAAATATGAAACTCCTAAGTGTGGTACGTCTGAGTAACAGGTATTGGAAGACACTGAGGGGAGTTCCATCCCAGCAGGGCCGCCATTTATTGAAGTTAGCCTGTGGTCGGTCCTAATTAGGACTGACTGATTTACATTAAAAACGGAAGAATTTTATTAATTGCCACCCTCAAGAGAATGCTCGCTCATACTGTACTGTGAAAATCCATTATTTCTTATCCACTTTAGGAAGTGCAGTGTTCCGCCTCATAAATAAATTATATCCTAGCACCACTCCGAGTGAACTGTCTTATGAACAACTGGTAGACTCGCTATTATGACCAATAAGTGAATGTGATAGCATCTCGGTATCAGTTCTTTAATTGCAAAAACCGGTCAGAACAAACTTACCGCAACTGGGTAACAGATTTGTACGGTATGACAACGAAATGCAAATTCGAATGTGCTTGCGTTACTTTATATTCAGACGTTATGTTGCGTGATGCGATCGTGTACATTGGGCCTGATGTGAAACTCAAATTTTGAAACTGTCCGATCCATCATTCCAGCAGGTAGAGCAAATACTAGATGTGTGTAATTCAGGTGCCTTGTCGGCTCAAAAATTTGAGCAGCTAGCTGTTTGTCTGGTTGGGTCCCTTAGTTGCAGTCGGCCCATTTGGCGGCGGCAGCCGCTCGCCATGCCGAGTAAACAACCTTCCATGCCACATAAGCAGTTCACTACACTACACAGGCGATCAGAATTAAGTCTTGCCCTCGGTGTTATTCACGGGGCACTAACTCCGAGACTGCCCCTCAGTGTTGCACTTGCGTTAGGAAAGGACATGTACGACCCATAGGTTTGCAACGGAAAAAACATAAGAATTATGCCCACTCACACAGATCTAGTCATAAGGCCCATGTCATCAATGCAGTATATTCGAAGTCTGCAACAGGCATTCGCAAAACTGGGACACGAGCAGTTTCTTCAGTGATACGCCAGTCAAACAAACCTTTTGTTCATTTACTACTTTGTGGGAAACGTGTGAAATTTCAGTTGGACACGGGTGCATCTGTCACATTGTCACATTGCTGGCTCGTCAGACGTATGAACTGTTTGGCTCCCCACACCTGTCTAAAACTAGCACGCAACTGACGGCTTATAATCGACAAGACATTACCGCTCTTAGAACATGTCCTTTGACTGCCACACATCGCTCGCATACAATACTACAATCACCCGATTGTGAGAAGAACATATTTGGCCTTGAATCTTTTGATTTGTTTAGCTGTAACATTCAGGACGATGTGTTTTTGTCTGTGTCCGCATGCAATGCAAAAGGCAGTGTAGCTAGCTTGCTAAAAGAATTCCTGGAAATCTTGTCTGATGATTTAGGCAAAGCTAACAACTTTGTAGCACATATTAAACTGAAAGAAAATTTTGAGCCGAAATTTTACTGGGCCACAACTGTTCCCATTGCATTACGGGACAAAGCCGCTGCTGAACTTAAAGAATTGCGGGATATCGGAGCTATTGCGGCCATATCAGCTAGTAAGTGAGCAAGTCCAATGGTTTTGTTCCCCAAACCTTCAGGTCGCATTCGCGTCTGTGTTAAGTCTGCAGTCAACCCACAAACTGTCATTGATACTTATCCATTGCCACGCCCAGAGGTTCTCGTAGACATATTAGGCACTGCATGCTACTTTTCAAAAACTGATTTACACGACGCGTATCTTCAAATACTGCTATATTTAGAATCTCAGAAAGTGTGTGTAGCAAATACTCATTTGGCTGTGTTTGAATATTTCTGTTTGCCTTTTGGCAGTACTTCCGCATCCGCCATTTTCCAACGGTGTTTGGAACAGCTGACTGCACAAGTACCAAACTATTCAAACTATTTGGACGATATTGTCGTAGCAAGTCGTACACTTGAAGAACACACTGCAAATTTACGTACTTTGTTTCGTGTTTTACCTGTCTTGACTAGACAAGTGTGATGTTTTTAAACCTGAGTTGGAGTCTCTTGGTCATGTCATAAACAGTCGAGGTATACATCCTATTCAGTCGCATTTGTTAGCCATACGAGACTTGCCAGATCCTCGCAATATCACAGAATTGTAGTCAGTCTTACGGAAAATGAGCTATTATATTCGGTTCATACCGAATGCTACACAAATCGCAGCTCCATTTCTCGTTAGCGTCGTAAGAATGTCCCTTTGTTTGGACAAATGAGGGCCAAGTAGCTTTTCAAAAACTTAAATATGCACTGCTCGGTGATCGATGCTTAGTTCACTTTGATCCTGACAAATCAGTCGTGTTGCAAGTTGCTTCCTCATACGGAATCGGTGCAGTGCACTCGCACAGAACTGGTGATGAAGACAGGCCTGTTGCTTTGACATCAAAGGTGTTGTCCAAAGCTCAGTGTAACTATTCACAAATAGAGAAAGTGACACTGGCTATTGTGTATGGCGTCACCAAATTCCACCACTATTTGCATGGCAGAAAATCCTGCTTAGTAACGGATCACAAGCCTTTGCAGTCCTTGTGTCATCCGACTAAACTGGTTCCAGTACGGACTGCCCAAAAATTGCAAAGATGGGCTTTGTTGTTGTCTCAATACCAGTACCAGATTGTGTATCGTTCTACAGCTAAACATGGTAATTCGGATGCGCTCTCTGTCTTCCGATTGGCACTGATACACAGACTCTGACGCTTCTGTTGCACCTTGTCACTTCGATACTCAGGATTCTGAATTGCTTCAGTCTTTTCCGCTGAGTTATGAGAAAATTACACGGACCACGAAAGCTGATCCAGATTTGAACATTTTGCTAACAGACATTCGCACATTTTGGCCTTATTCCTTGCATAGCATACAGAACCCTGTAGTTCGCCGATACTTTGCACCTCAGCATAGCCTCGCTGTACAGTAAGGTATGGTTCTTGTACAAAATGACAGTGGACAGTCACGGGTGCTGACCCCTAAAGCTTTGCACAAAGAAGTGTTGCAGTTACTTCACCAAGGACACTGAGAGATTGTGTTAGTGCGAAACGGTTAGTGCGTTGACACTGTTCTAGGCAGGGTATGGACACCCAAATAGAACAGATGACGTCACAGTGTCACGCTTGTGCGCAAAATCAGACCGCTCCGCCACAAAAATTCTCTGCTTGGCCTAAGTCGCAATCACCATGGCAACGAGTGCACATAGACTTTGCGGGACCTTTTTGGAACACTCATTGTTGATTCTGGTTGACTTGTATAGAAAGTTTCCTTTGCCGTGCTAATGAACTCGACAACGTCACGTAGCTCAGTTCAGGAGTTGTCTTCTATTTTTTGCCTCGAATGTTTACCTGAAGTAATGGTATCAGACAACTGCCCTCAGTTCACGTCAAATGAGTTTGAATCATTCCGTGAACGCATTTGCATACACCATCTAACTAGTGCACCGCTCTATCTACAGTCAAACGGAGAAGCCGAACGTTTTGTCAGAGCCCTCAAGCAGCAGATGGCCAAAATTCGTTCCGCACATACCAGGGATCAAGCGTTGCAACTGTTTCTCGCCTCCTATCGTTCGTACCTACAAGATGGACCATCGCCGGCGGAATTGCTTCACGGTTGCCACCGTAGGACACTGCTCCACCTGCTCCACCCTCCACAGCATCCGGCTCTGAAGGAAGGCCGCAAGTATCGCTTCGCGCCGCATGATATTGCAATTTATAGGGTCTTTAGCGGCAGCAGACGGTGGGCGCGAGGCGAGGTCATCCGTCGACTTCTCGCTTGCATGTATATTATTCCAGGTCCAGCTGGCTTGCTGTACCGCCATCAAAATCAGCTGCGCCTCTGTCATATGGACGATGATCTTTAAGCGTCTCTTCCCCCAGATTCATGGATCCAGAGAACAGCGCGGCCACAGAAGCCGTCGGAGGGTGTCATCATGATACCGCGGGACGACCAGATGGAGACGGAGCCTTCCCCCCCCCCCCCCCCTGCCTTGTCTCGTCCTACCGATAGAGCTGGACCCGCTCACACCGCAGCAGTCGCCGCCTTCTTCATCTGGTTCATGGCAACAGGAGGTCGACGTGTACCCTTCTGGTCGTTTTCCGGGGGACTTTTCCGCCAGGGCGAACGCCGGATAGCGGGGTACTGACTATGATATCGAGCCCAGGAGAGGCGCTGCAGGCGATGTCGTTACGTTAGCAAAAACAATCGGATTGGTCGCCTGCTGCTTGTATTTCATTTCAGGCCCAGGTGGATTGCAGAGCCGACATCACAATCAAATTCGTCACTGTCATAGTTGAAAATGGTTCAAATGGCTCTGAGCACTATGCGACTTAACATCTTTGGTCATCAGTCCCCTAGAACTTAGAACTACTTAAACCTTACTAACCTAAGGACATCACACACATCCATTCTCGAGGCAGGATTCTAACCTGCGACCGTAGTGGTCACGCGGTTCCAGACTCTCTGTCATGTGTGTGGTGATCTTTCTGTATCTTCTCCCTTAGATTCACGGATTCCGCACGGCGCGATGACCCCATGGAGGCGGAGCCTTCGTCCCCTCCGCCTCCTGTCATCCTACCGATGGAGCTCGAGCCGCTCACACTGCAGCAGTCGCCGCCTTCTTCATCTGGTTCATGGCATCAATAGGTGGTCATGTACCCCTCTGGTCGTTTACTCGGTGGATGTTTCCTCAGAGATAAGGCTGGATAGCGAGGTGCGACTGGAAGCTTGACGTCCGCTGCAGCCAAAGCTTCCGTCCCCGCGATGTGCCCACGCTCCTGCCTCCCCCGCCGTGGTCGCATTCCCTACACGGCGACGGTCCGTCGCTTTGTGGGGGGCGGGGGGGGGGGAGGAGAGGGGAGGAATGTTCCGGCGTAACCACAAGCGCCGGCACGAAAACGAAGAACGCAAGAGCAGAGAAGGCTGTGAGACGACGTCAGCCAGTAGCTCGCTGACTATGACTACACCACCACGGGAGCGGCCTCTACAAGAAGAGAATATAAACGCCGCCCCTGCCAGCCTCGGTGGCACAGTACTAGACCGGCACTAAAAGAGCACTACAATAGCAATTATTAGTGATACACATCCATTGAAACTTCCTGGCAAATTAAAACTGTGTGCCCGACCGAGACTCGAACACGGGACATTTGCCTTTCGCGGGCAAGTGCTCTACCAACTGAGCTACCGAAGCACGACTCACGCCCGGTACTCACAGCTTTACTTCTGCCAGTACCTCGTCTCCTACCTTCCAAACTTTACAGAAGCTCTCCTGCGAACCTTGCAGAACTAGCTGTGAGTACCGGGCGTGAGTCGTGCTTCGGTAGCTCAGTTGGTAGAGCACTTGCCCGCGAAAGGCAAAGGTCCCGAGTTCGAGTCTCGGTCGGGCACACAGTTTTAATCTGCCAGGAAGTTTCATATCAGCGCACACTCCGCTGCAGAGTGAAAATCTCATTCTGGAAACATCCCCCAGGCTGTGGCTAAGCCATGTCTCCGCAATATCCTTTCTTTCAGGAGTGCAAGTTCTGCAAGGTTCGCAGGAGAGCTTCTGTAAAGTTTGGAAGGTAGGAGACGAGGTACTGGCAGAAGTAAAGCTGTGAGTACCGGGCGTGAGTCGTGCTTCGGTAGCTCAGTTGGTAGAGCACTTGCCCGCGAAAGGCAAAGGTCCCGAGTTCGAGTCTCGGTCGGGCACACAGTTTTAATCTGCCAGGAAGTTTCATATCAGCGCACACTCCGCTGCAGAGTGAAAATCTCATTCTGGATCCACATCCATTGCTTGTAAGGACGTAGTATATAGAGAAAGACGCTGACGCTTTGTCTGTCGCCCATCGCTTGCGACGCGTTCTTGTAATATGAAGTTAAATAATGTGTATCTTGAATGAGATTTTCACTCTGCAGCGGAGTGTGCGCTGATATGAAACTTCCTGGCTGATTAAAACTGTGTGCCCGACCGAGACTCGAACTCGGGACGCTTGCATTTCGCGGGCAAGTGCTCTACCATCTGAGCTACCGAAGCACGACTCACGCCCGGTCCCCACAGCTTTACTTCTGCCAGTATCTCGTCTCTTACCTTCCAAACTTTACCGAAGCTCTTCTGCGAACCTTGCAGAACTAGCACTCCTGAAAGAAAGGATAGCCCAGGCTGTGGCTAAGCCATGTCTCCGCAGTATCCTTTCTTTCAGGAGTGCTAGTTCTGCAAGGTTCGCAGAAGAGCTTCTGTAAAGTTTGGAAGGTAGGAGACGAGATACTGGCAGAAGTAAAGCTGTGGGGACCGGCCGTGAGTCGTGCTTCGGTAGCTCAGATGGTAGAGCACTTGCCCGCGCAATGTCTATCTTCTTTATTGTAATAACAGGTATTAATGTTATTTGCTTGAATTGTTATATAGCATTTCGAGAACGCAGCATCCCTTAGGCACCCTATACGAGATGAGTGGGCAGGACCCCACAATTTTATTTGTGTAAGCACAAAATTAAAACTTGGCCCTTGATACAGAATATTACAGTGGCAGGATGTACAAAAATTGCATACGTGAGCAAGAATTGTTGCTGGTTTGCTAAAAATACAACCCTGTATTCCTAGTTTGACAACAACAAATGTTCTGTTGACACTACAGTGAGTGGAGGGCTGTTAATATTGTTGTAGTATTTGTCTAACCCAAAACAGTGATTCACCACACAGAGAAAAGACGTATCTTTGCATGGAAACAGAGAGGCGCTGACTGCAGCTACTGCAGATGGCAAAAAGGTAGCAAGTGGTGGTAATGTTTCTCAGAGTCCCCTATCTGCTGGTGCTGCGGCACTTTAACAACACCGCAGATGTGTGACATGAAACTGACTGGTGTATGGTGATGATGTTGAATCAGCATCCCATCCGCCATACTCTGGAGTGCAGCATGATTTACTCGCAGCCAATTGAAAAGCTAAGTTTCGATTGGGTGTCCGGACGAGCACAGCTCGGCACAAATCTCTCCTTGGATACAGAACAGAGGAAACGACTTTACTCTGTGACTGTCCAGAAGCGGGACCCACACCTCCACCTCCACCTTCACACCTCCACATCGGCACTCATCTTGTTGTTCTCCAAAATTGCTACTCGCGGCATAACCACAAAACGGCACCAGCCATGACCCCGAAACAGACATTCTCTGCTCCCAATACAGAAACAAATAAACTCACTGTACAATCTGAAGGCGTCCCACAAAAACTAAAAGTCGCCTTTGAACGTGGGCAGACGACGACCCACCAATCACAGTTCTCGCCGAGTCCATGCGTGGGACAACTCAAGGGTTAGATGCAGTGACCGAACATGTAAATTTGCTGGTCTACATGTGGTGCAAGTCCGGCTGGTGTCCTACAAAGCCAGGGGCCAATTTCTGTGAATTCTAACATACCAGGCAGTGTGGGCTCTGCAGCCAAGCGCTGCCGTATGGAAACTAAACATGGCCTCCAGCAACACAGACAGTGAGCTGTAAAGTGAATTGGCCAGCGCAAAGCAAGGACATTGTGGTGACAAGTTAAAAGACAAACTGTGACCTTGAGGCCCTTTGTCGCTTTCACGTGTTGACCTCGCTTCTTTCCAGAAAGGTCCCTGTATCGCCACACTTACGCAACTCCTGGTTACCCGTCTCGGAAGGATGCAGAATGAAGGACACAGGTACCCTTGCACCTCGGAAGACTGCCAGTGGAAGGATCCGCACAGTTCGTGCGCCTGACATAGTGGAGCGTGTGCTACGTTCAGTGGATGAAATCCTGGGTCTAGTGTGCGACCATTAGCAACAGAAGAAGGCCTGTCTCACTTTCTTATTTCGGGGGACGTCATGAACAATTGCTATCCCATATCATCTACAGTGCGCTCAGATCCTAAGGCCACATGATTAACATGCCAGACGGCAGTTCTGTCAATGGCTGTTGCAGATCCGCTGTTCACAATCGAGATTTTATTTACCGATGAGATGGGTTCACAAGAGATGGTGTTCTAAATTTCCATAACCAGCATGTATGGGCAGTTGTAAATCCCGAAGCAGTTCAAGTAAGAAGGCATCAACAGGGGTTCTCCATCAACGTATGGGCAGATATACTTTGTCATAGATTTATAGTGCCATACATGCTAAAACGGCCTTCTTCAGGGTCTCCCAGAGCAAAGCTTGAATTTATCTGTGGGTACATACACGGGTCGGCCACAAAAAAGATGAAGAACCACGTAGTTCACTTCAGAACTTTCGAAGAATTTGGAGAAGCATTTCTCGGTACCCACCCCACGGTTAAGATGTTTGAGACCCTCATCAAAAAGAATCAGTTCCTGGAAGCACCACGTAGTCCGCCCGAGATAATCTGTCTCTGATTCTCAAATGGCTCTGAACACTATGAGACTTAACATCTGAGGTCATCAGTCCCCTAGAACTTAGAACTTGGGGAGGGGGGGCATTATCTGGACTTTCTCATTAATGTATTCCCTTCCTTGCTGGAGTCTATAGCATTGCAGTAACAAAAGCAAATGTAGTTGATGCATGATGGCGCACCAGCACACTTTCGTCACAATGTGCGCGTGCTTCTAATGTATACATTTCAGGAGCTCTGGACTGGTTGGGGGGAAGGGGAGCGGAGAGGGGGTTTACACCTTCGCCAGCTCGTTCCCCAGATTTCAATCCCCAACTCTTTTGCTTATGGGGACACTTAAAGGATTTGGTGTACGCCACGCGCCGGCCGGTGTGGCCGAGCGGTTCTAGGCGCTTCAGTCTGGAACCACGCGACCGCTACGGCCGCAGGTTCGAATCCTGCCTCGGGCATGGATGCGTGTGATGTCCTTAGGTTAGTTAGGTTTAAGTAGTTCTAAGTTCTAGGGGACTGATGACCTCAGATGTTAAGTCCCATAGTGCTCAGAGCCATTTGAACCATCTACGCCACGCCACTCAACGATGTAGAGACACTACAGTGTCCCGCCTTCAATTCGTGCCAACAGGTACAACCAGGTATACTTCAAAGGGTGCATCGTTCCTTACACCTGAGGGCAGAGGAATGCATTGTCATGAACGGAAGCCACGTTGGTCCTGTAAACATATCTTTCTCGCAGAAGGTACACATATCCGGACCCACGTTTTTTGGACTTATTTTTCTTGTTCCGATGAGTACTACCACCTCTCAAACTTTTCGACACTTTTCTTTCACACCCTGTATTTTGTAGCTTCTTTAACTCTACAGTAAAATCCAACTATATCCCAAAATATTTGTCATCATGACGAGAAATAGCTACATTCTATCCGAAATCGTATAAGGCTAAATTTTTAAATTTTTGGTTCCTTCTACGAACAATATTTCTATCAATGGGACGGTATATAACCCAAATTACCACAAATGTTGTATTTACACCAAACATAAACATTATAGTAATTTACAAGGACAGTGGCGGAGAACGTAGTACAATGTCAACATCAGTTCAGAATCTCTATCATCATGGGGCATGCTGAATCAGTTCTTCAGATGGACTGAGGGGCATTGTTGAACATGTGTGAGCATAGAATTTTTTTTATTTTTTAATTTTTTTAAGTTATTGAGACGTTCCCACCTCTTAAGTGGAATGTCAGTTATGATGATATAAACGTAAGGACAGAACAACTCCCAGTCCCCGAGCGGAGAAAATCTCCGACCTGGCCGGGAATTGAATCTGGGCCACTTCAGTTAGCAGTCTGCAGCGCTACCCTCGCAGCTACCTAGACGGACAGCATGGAATCAGCTTTCTGAACAAACTGGAGTTGTCGCGAGGGGCATATCAGTATCTTAATAGTACACGAGTCTCTAGCGGGGGTCATTAGTTTTTTCAGTGATGAAGAACGGAACTGTGGACTTGGACGTAGACAAAACAAGATACAGACTGCCAAAACGAGATTCCTAAGAACAGTAAAACTATGTATCCCTTGAGATAAAATTTTAAGTAGAAAAATATAGAAAGAACTGGGACTAGCAAGCTCTTAATGCTTGTTTTCCCCTGGGCAGCACGTCAGGTGTTGCAGTGTGGACACGTGGACTCAAAATGAATAGTCTATACTGACAGCCTTAATTATAATTAAATTATTTGTCCGCAAATGACGTCAATACTAATGCAATGTTGTTCAGTACACATCCTCAGTCACCAATAGGAGTACCAACATTTATGCCTGTTACACCCTTTATTATGAGTTACCTGAAACAAATTGTGTGCAGATCAAGGAAGACTGTGTAATAAGGACCTATCAAATGGGGTAGTGTAGCTGTTAAGACACTGACATCATATTCGAGAGGATGGAGTTGCTCTGTCCCACTATCCTGATTTGAGTTTCCTATAGATTTCCTAAATGTTTCCTGTAGTTTTGCTAAATCACTAAAGCAAATGCCAAATGCCAAAATGGTTCCTTAATCAAGTTCACATCCAACCACCTATCCTGTCCTCATAAACCACATGTCGTATCCTCATAAACCATGTTGTGTATTCTGATCATTGTGTATTTTGAGCCACTGCTTTATATCGGATTACCTTGACAATTCCTATATCATTGGCAGGTGATCCTTGGATGAATAAAGATAATCATGATGATGATGATGATAGTAACAAAATTACTATTATTAATAATAATTATAGATGTGCAAATAGTAGCACACACCATAAAAACTTCAAAGGCAATGTATTATTCTTCCATTATCACGTGATAGTTTTCCTTCTTGCGACACTCTGGATTCTTAATTAATAATTACTTACGTCATTGTTAATATGTATTTTCAAAATAATGAAATAATCCATTGTCATGAGAATTTTCAAAGCGTGTTGTGAGAAAAATGTCAAAATATGTAATACTAATGACGTAGCAGTGTCGAAGCACCGAATAGCATGAAACTGTAAGAAAATTTTGCTTTGTAATTATTTAGAAATGTGTACCAGAAAAGGCTTCAAAGTCAGGTATTTCATTTAAATAGGTAATATTATTCTGTTGTAGGACATGTCTGTCAGTATGTCAGAAGTTTTCACTACAGATGTTAGTCACTCCAGCATCAGAAAATGACTGTAAAATTTCCAACTACATGCTTATTGCTAGCTGTTTAATCTTCTTACAATTCTGTTCAACGAGAGATATGTGTGGGATGACAAAGTTTTACTTGAAATTCAAGAAAATAATAAATTTAATAATTTTAAATAATAAATAATAATTAGTTTCAAACTAATTCAAAAATTAAGACTGCCAATTCGATGACCTACTGTCTATGTGTTTACTGTGTTTGTACAGAATTAAAAACGTGTTGTAAGATTATATCTACCGGTAGGTTCCTTAAACATGTTGTTGCTGTTGATGTGATCTTCAGCCCGTATACTGGTTTGACACAGCTACCTAGCTCGTCTATCGTGTGCAGGCCGGCGCAACTATTGGAACCTACAACCACTTGAATTGCTTAATCTTGTCAAGTCCTGTCCTTCCTCAACCATTCTTGCACTCTACACTTTCAGCCGTCACCCCTGTGACTAGTCCTTGTGGCCTTAGTACCCCTTCTTTTATTGAACTCGTGCCATAACGTTCTTTTCTCTCCAATCTGATTCGCTAGCTACGCAGTTCAGCCACCTATTCTAAAGTACTCTTCTGTCGCACCACATATCAAAAACTATTTCCTTGTTGTCGGTAGTGTTTACGATCGGCTTATTATTTTGCACTACTTTAAGAGGAGAATTACTGACATTTCAATCTTGGGCAGTGGAAGATACCCTCCCACACACTTTAATATCGTCCACGTCTTGCTAGTGCTGCCATCTGTAGATTAAAATGAGGAACATGTGAAAATTCCTACCGCTGCAGCAGACGGACGGGCAACAATTATTTGTTATTTTTCTGTGTTATTTGTCTATTGTGCTCAGTTTGGTGGCAGAAATACGTCGTTTTCATGCAGTTTACGGTTATGTTTGTTTATCTGCCGACAATGGCGCATATAAGTATCTCAACGGTACTTATTTTATATCATGACTCAAAAATTGACGGTCCACTTGTCACAGAGCGACGCAACAATTTGCTGATATCCATCAAAAAGCCGTGATAGCAGTTCGGCCGCATCTTTCCCTCTGGTCGACATATTTGCTGTCAACTTTCGCTCCACTTGGTCAGTATATATGGATTGAAGTATTTGGTACAGTAGAGAACACCTTCTCATCCGTAAATACAACTCGCTTCCAGTACGAAATCAGTTACCTTCTGTACGCCAGTGCAGAGTTTAATCTGTATTATGTTGTTCCTTCAACATTGCTTCAACCGCCTATTTCCGTGCGTACGTTCCTTTCCCTGTGAGGCGACAACGAATTGTCCCTGCTGTCACTTATCAGGGGGATGTTCGTAATTTCTGTGCTAGTCCCGAAAGGGTCTTCATCACTGCAGTAGAGTATACTATTGTCTTTATACTCCGTGGCTATCCGTGGACGTCTAGGGTGATGGGGTCGGTTGACGTGGCCTTCTTCCACCACCTTCCTCACCCATAGCTGTATCGTTAATTTGCTGTATCCTAGGGCACAGGAAATAGCGCCGATACACTATTTGTCTTCATAAAACCCAATAATGCGACCTTTGATAAATCCCTTGAGCTGAGATATTTCGCAGTTAGAACCTACTGTCAAGCCAGGAGGAAATTAAGAGCAATACAAGGCAGACAGCACATCTTTCGTCTCAGAATTCAGTTTCATTCCCGATTACATGCTTTGCAAAAAAGGTTTAATAAATTAGTTCCTTGTGAGTATTGTTTAGAGTATTGTGTAATGTATTTTGTTTCTAAACGTCATACGTAGTAATAGTAAAAGGTAAAATGTAGATTCACGTTGAGACGCAGGTCGTGTTTCTTCGGCTATCGTATTTTAGTCACCTGTGTTACCCCACATATCACATCAGAGAGGTCTGTGAGAGCGATTCACTGTCTTGTTATCGAGTTCGAATTCTGCCGCTTCTACAAATTTTAATTCGTTGTAAACAAAGAATTTTTAGTTTAGAAGGACAACGTCAGTTGCAACGTTCGAAATACTCGTAGCATTGTAAACATTTGTGCATATGGCTTCCATTGCTCGTTGGAGGCTGGCGAACCCTACCATATCCTTAGATGTTAAACTCGATTTAAACTAATGATTTTCACAAGCACAAGCACTTTTCAGGCAAACTATGTTGTTATCAGACGAAAAGTCGACCTGGTCCAGACTTTACAGATGTTGTTTTTAAACCGTTTCCTACCTGGATAATAAGCTTTTCTTATTCTGTAAATACGTGAACGTTGCTACTTAAGATGCTTTAAGATCAAGCTAAATTATTCACCTACGACAACGTTAAAAAAATCGTCTTAACAGCACTAAATAGCGTTTTGTTAATCAATTACTGGCTGCATTTTGTCGCATTTCGCTGGTTAGAAGGGGAAAAGCACACAGATTAGAAACTAATCTCCCACAATGGAAGGAGGAACGAAATTAAACCTCTCATGTTGGGAGGTCGTGTGACTTTCATTTCAGTGATTACAAAATCAAGTGACCGAACACGAACACTGTTGGTGTTAGTATGACTTTGCAGTAACTGTGGTCTGAAATAATGCAGAGTTAGTTTATGTCAGGAACATACAGAACTGGAAGCCAAGGCACTATTAAATTCTGCAGTTCGTATGCATTGCTTGATCACGAAATTACTGTTGCAGTATAGTTATACAGCCCAATAATTCACCTGTATATTCTCCGTTGAGAAAGAGCAGTGGTAAACAATCTTCACTACATCATTTCAGTCACCAACTTTCTCTTCCGAATGCGAGAATATTTTTTGTAGACACCCACCTACATAGGGAGGAATGATCATCATAATAAAATAAGAGAAATCACAGCTCGAACGGAAGGATTTAGGTGTTCCTTTTTCCCACGCGCCATTCGAGAGTGGAATGGTAGAGAAGTAGTATGAAAATGGTCCGATGAACCCTCTGCCAGGCACGTAAGTGTGAATTGCAGAGTAACCATGTAGATGTAGATACGCAGAGATCTTACTATCGATGAGAAAACAATTCGTGGACAGAAACCAACGGCGGTAGCTGGCGGGTTCAACTCCCGGTCAGGCAAAAAGATTCTATCCTGGTTTCAGAATCAAACATATCGCCACTGGTGAAAAAATTCGGTATCTAGCATCTAATTTTACTTGGCTAATAATCTGATCACGTTCTGGGTTCGAGTCCTAGGCAAAAAGCTTTACATCTTAGCGCTTCCTTTTAATCATGTGTAAACTTTGCTATCTGAAATTATATTAAACATTTTTCGTGGTTAGCCAACAAAGATAAGGGTGTTGACAGCATTTCAGGCAGAGCACAAATATTTTCAAGTTCAGATTTGCTAACTGATGCATGTGAAAAATTCTCTGTTTATGACTATTTAGGTCTATTAACCAATGACAAACGTTGCTGTTATAGAGTCTCGGTCGGGAACGAAAGCTTTGGATAGTTACACTGGTTGTAGGTGCTTGGTGTGAATCCTGATTCAGAAAAAAGAAGTTCATGTCATTTAAAGTTCAAAAAGTGCTCAAATGATAGCTCAGTCATGAGTACAGAGAAATTACTGGTGTCGCAATGTTAATTTTGAGATTCCCACAGAGCGCTTGCCGCTGTCAATCGCGCTGCTTTTGCTTTGTTAATTCAACATCCACTTTATGACCAACCACTCGTATCCGGAACGGTGTTGCGTAGGTCAGGGAAAACCTTTTAAAGGGAAAAATTACTTCGAATTGTTGGTATTCCAGATGTTCCAAAATCTCTTGTTCATAAAAATATTTAATTTTCCTAAAGGTTGCTGGAATGACTTACGTGACGGAGTTTGTCAACTCACATTCTAAGGAGTGTGGTAGTGATTTTGAACTGTCTCTTAATGTAGTAAAATTGAGTTTACAAGTGTTAAGGACTGTCTCATATCTAACGACGCGTTTCCTACTTTTTGCAATATTGTGGTGTTGATTTATGTCTCGAAAGTATTCTCTAGTCACCTCTTGAGGTATCCATTTTCTATAGTCAAAAAACTGTATTGCAAAGTGATCATCATATCAACTGTGGTGCATATTACAGTACATCTTTCCATATCAACGGAGCCTTTCCATCCCATCCATCCACAGGTAAGCTATTGGTTACCACTTAATGACTGACTGACACTCGGTTGAGATGGAGGGATCGTTGGTGGAATGCCTGGATATACGCTACTTTTCGCTCTGCAGCATGGGATTAAATATAAAGATAACAGTACCTCTTTCTATTTCTACCACCTCGTACGTGTTGTAAACAGCACCCCCGTGCCATGGCTCAGCAATGGAACACTAATCAAGTACACGACTGCAAAATGAGGGAGCAATGTTCTTCGAAACGGAACACTAAGACATCCGCTACCCCGACGCTATGGAAGATCAGATTAACTGTATAGATCCTCAGCTTCAGACAGTTGGAGGAAACGCTCTGCAATGCAGCAAAGTTTTCCAGTTTCCATTTATTGCGATGTCTTCCACAATTTTGTCAAGGAGAAACAACACCTCTGTTTTTCATTTCTACCAACCTGTGTGTTATGGGAGCTGCATAGTTTACACCATGCGATGTTCAATATTCTGTGAGAGTCAATGGGTCGAAATGTGCTAATGTGGGTTTAAGGGTTGACACAGACCTCGAAGTCATGGTAGAAAAACGAAGTGTATGGCGGAGTATAAAGCTGTAGTCGTACACGGTTTGGGTTGTTACAACCGGAAAAAGAATGTATTAAACTGCTTGTGAAGGAACAATAGGGGAACAATCTCCTGTGATTGATAGTCTGTTGGATATGATCTTCCTCCACTACAGTTGACAGAACTTTGAGCAGGTCTGTGCGAGTGACTTCGACCACAGGCCTACAGCTCCATTGGAGTGATGCGTGCGTCTGTAATGTGCTCAATGTCAACATGCAGACTGCATTTGTTTATGGATGCGTCAGAAGACAGAGAAGCGGTAAAATCTTACAGGTGGTATAACTGGTTGAAGTAAGTATACAGATAGTTCTCTCAAAACTACACCGATTTTGCTCATAAAACTAGTAGAAATCGGCTGTATCTGTTCTTGTGGGATACTGACTGTTTTTATTATTATCGTTACGATTGCTTGTTTATAACTAGGATTTACCGCAAGTTTTGTGTTATTTCGTGTCTCATAACCAGTAATTGTAAAGCAGACAACATTTGAATTATACCTTGTTCTTGAACCGAGAAATGATTTTGTTTTTTGCTTTCTTGTACGTAGATCTCTTACAAAACTAGAACGCATGATCTGCCGCTATTGCAATTAATTGCTTTCTGTGTGGTAGAAACTTTACTAACATGTCGGCAGGGAGGGGCTTACGGATCAAAAATGTCAAATATAAGCACGTAGACAGTATTTGATTTCGATGTATTGAAAGGTAGAGATACGGTACAGTCTAGTGGGAGGTTCTATTACAAGAGACGCTTACTATTTGTTTCGTAAACACCAGTGTGGTATAGTATCGCATTGTCATAGTGTACAAAACAGCAAAGTCCTTTTGAATGACAGCTTGTTGTTGTCAAACGTAAAATGATTGTGTTTTTTGCGAGATGTGAGCAAACGCTGCGAAAGGCTGTATTCTGTAATGTTACTTCACATGTCTGAAATGTTTGTAATACACGTGTGCATAACAGTTTATTTACATACACTGATTTGGACACGGGAGACACTCTCAGGTCGTGTAATTTGTCCACCAAGCTGAAAGAAATTGCGTAACATAGATGCTTTTTGTTCGGAGTTAGCAGAGTGGGCATGCTGTGCCTCTGCTGTCTGATCATTTGTAATCGGCGGCGGTGCTCAACGTTTATTCACTTCGTTGGATGTCGCAGACTGATGAGATGCGAATTGTTTTCTGCCTTCGAAAGTAAAAACTATAGCGATTTTGCTCACAAAACTAAAAGAAAATGAATTGCGCCTACTTTTGTGGGATGAGGAGTTTTGCAGTTTGCGACATGCTAAAAGCCTCAACAGATCGGGCAGATGTTAGGTTGGGAATTTGCCGTCCAGTTAGTGCAAAACATGGTTAGTACAGTAAACGGTACGCGCCCGTTCCAATTTTATTTTACCAGAGCATGTGAACTTATTTTATTCCACACATGCAATATGTGAAATATGCGAATGGTACATACAGTCAATAGGCAATTTGCTCACCATACAAAGTCGATTGCTTAAAACCTAAGCGTCTCCTTAATACATACCTCACACTTCAGCATCTAGTTCATATCGTGCAAATGGCTCTGAGCGTTATGGGACGTAACATCTGAGGTCATCAGTCCCCTAGAACTACTGAAACCTAACTAACCTAAGGACATCACACACATCCATGCCCGAGGCAGGATTCGAACCTGCGACCGTAGCAGTCGCGCTATTCCGGAGTGAAGCGCCTGGAACCGCTCGGCCACAGCGGCCGGCCAGCATCTAGTTACCACAACTGATCTCGATCATCTTCACATAGTCAAGTAGAACGAAAAGGATTTCTGTGGAGCCACTTGCAAAACTACTCATAAGCCAAGCTCAAAAGCGTTGTGAAACCGTCTCACAATGAAACTAAAGAGTGCACACATGGCGCCGGCAACACACGTGCATGCGCACGTCCTTTTCCCGATATGGCAACTCACAAGCTATCCCTAAATTAGCCGTCGCTTTACTTCACGTAAGAAAAAATATTTTCAGATCATATTGCAACCACCATCTAGACAACAAGTACATATTTGACAAAAAAGAAGATAATTCTACAGTTTGTAACAATGTATTATATCTCTTAAAAAAGTAATGTGTAACTATTTATTTAGAGGAAACACTCTCCTAGTAAATTTGTTTGTCCTTTGATTTATCGTGATCTGTTACTGATTTTTAGTGTAGTTAGTTTTTACGTATAGCTTTCGAAGAAATATAAAAGAGATATAATAAGCAAAATAATGAATTTCGTACGTTGCCAATTACGTATTATATCTAGTTTTATCGAGCGCCAGGCTCCCTACAAATTACTGTAAATGCAATAGTGTAGTATTACTCAGCTCCAGTTCACTGATCTGAAATTATTACTATCACAGAAAATAGACAACTTTTAATAAAATTATTTCAGTGGATTCCTTCAATTAAGCTCACTGAATATTTTTACATCATTTCTTTCGCTCCGGCTATCAGACATGGTGCTGTGAAAAAATATTTTTAAATGTACCGCGTAATGGCGACTAATTGTAAGCAGTCAGAGATCACTGTTACTCGCTGCGCAGCAGCTGGAAACATGATAAATAATTTTCATTAAATATTCATTTCATAACATAAATGTGGCGTAGGTTCTTGAAATAACACACGGAAATCACTTTATACGAATATAGTCTTATTAGGACACAGTTTACACCATTAAATATTTGCAATTACGTTACGACAGAAACAAATGCTAGCGCAGCGCAATAGCTTGCGTACCTTATTCCAGCTAACACCAGAACGAACAGAACAAAACAGACTAGACAGAAGAATGCGCATTGCATTGTGTTTTACACTCTTGCAAAGATAATAATACTTCTTTTAATTACTTACACATTATCATCTCATACAATAAAAATAATGTCTTTTCTGCATCTATCGGTCTATATTGTATATTTTTACAGTTAGTGTTATTACCTTTCGCAGACAAATCGATGTTTGCAGTTCATTTTGAGTCACATACAGTCATTTTTATTTATGTTTCGCCTCGATAATGGTGAATATTGCAAAAGGGACACTACAAATGCGTACATTAATAATAAAGGCAGAACGAAACTCTCACTCTGCAGCGGTGTGTGCGCTGATATGAAACTTCCTGCAGATTAAAACTATGTGCCGGAGCGAGACTCGAACTAGGGACCTTCGCCTTTCGTGGGCAAGTGCTCTACCAACTGAGCTCCCCAAGCACGACTCACGCACAGTCCTCACAGAGCCTTGGTCCGGCACACACTTTTAATCTGCCACGGAGTTTCAACAATAAAGGCGATATTTTACACAATGAAACTGGAGAATGAACAAAATGATTGTTCATACTGATCGACGCATCCGTGTTAATAACAGAACTGTCCGTTTCACATGGATCAATTTTATTAGCAGAATGCCTCATCAGATAACCAGATACTCGTATTACCTGTCATGATGTAAGTAAAAATTTTGTGGATGCGTTTACTGACCAGATTTTTTGTAGACTGTAAAATGCAACGGGCGTGTGAAGTTTCCACAGACATGTAATTCATATACCTAATAACTTACAGTGCGTCGATGTAGCTGCTAAGTGAACTACATGTTTTAGTAATGTTGACAATGCTTTTTGTTGTGATACATTTCAATGGGGAAGAGGATAAAGCTTCTGTGTGGTGTTGTTTTCATCTAATTCGATGTTGTCGCTACAGTCGCTTCAAGTTTAAAAGCATAGTTTTGCTTGTCATTGAGTGACGGAGAGCGAGCGCCCATGGAGACATCAAGATAATACCAACCCCAGCCTTCATAATTCCGCCAATTTGACGAGAGACAGAGAGCTCACAAGTGGCTTTGGAAGGGCACGTCGTATCCAACTGAGGCCACTAGTTGATTATCATAATATTTCGAGTTTCCAAACTGTGAGGATGGCGATTATTAGTTACAAAATAGTGCAGGACATTTTCTATGGGATTCAGCTTGGGTAATCTACAGAGACTGTCAGGGTGCAATAGAAGGCCTTAATCTTCGCGCAGAACATATGAGTGCAGTCCAGTGAATGTGACTGTCGTCATCTTGGAAGGGAGTGTCCACAGCACACTCATCGTTAACGCCTAGTAGAAAGACAACACTTGGTCGCCGAGACTTTGATATAAACGTCCTGATTCATGTTCACTGGATCTTGATTGAGTAGACCCAAATCATGATTCGATAAATACCTCCGAAACTTCACATAACCAACTCCAGGTCGAGATGCACCTTCTGCATGCTAAGTGTTAAACTTACCATTGGGTCTTCGTTGCACTCTACACTGTGCACTATTTGAAAATACACGTTGAAAGGTGACCATATTAGGGGAAATGGTTATGCAAGATGTACATATTGTGAGAAATGACAGTTTATTTGGTACATTTGACTGTTCAATGTTCACTTCTGTAAGCTCCTTTGCATGGTTCAAAACATGAATGGTACCTGTTCTTTGGCTAGCAGAGGTTATATTACAGAGTAGAGCTCGGGCGAGCTAGGGAAGCAGTTGACGGCCAGAGAAGGAAAGCGAGGGCGGAGAGTGGATGGTGGACGTGACACACCGAGAATGGAATTTCATTTCGGATGCTCCCTAATGTGTAATTGAGGATTCAGGATAAGGGATGATTTGAGAGGGTTTTATATAGAAACGGCACTTTTGAAATAGGTAATCTGCACTGAGTTTATTTCGCTGCAAGCTCTAGCAGAGTAATTATTGTAGTGTAAGGATTTTACTGTGTTTCACAATATGTAAAAAATGTTCTGATGTGTGTGAATTCCTAAGGGACCAAACTGCTGAGGTCATCGGTCCCTAGACTTACACTCTGCTTAAACTAACTTAATCTAACTTAAGCTAAGAACAACACACACACTCAGCCCGAGGGAGGGGACTCGAACCTCCAGTGGGAGGGCTTGTGCAATCCGTGACATGGCGCCCTAAACCGCGCGGCCACTCCGCGCGACAACAATATGGAAGTGCTGGTATCCAGGTTTAATTATCAGTCATTTGTTCAGTATACTAATTAATTTCCTCCCTCTGCTGTAAGTTAAAAGTATTTCATTTAAAAAGTCAAAGAGTAATTTTAAGTAATTTAAATATCACGTGTAGAAGTAATCTTTATGTTATATGACAGTACTAAGAAAAAGTTATTGTTCCTACTAGTTCGCGTTTCTTTCGTGTCTCATTAAAAGGATTCAGTATAACTCTAGAATACTTTAGTTTCGTCGTTTATAAATATTTCACGAAGGTTGGTGAAACCTGCAGTGTAATGCCTTGCTCTATTGCGTGGACAGTGAACCGTACTTTCGGAAAGGGACAAAAGTTCAATTTACTAAAGTGAAATAAAATATGACAAGGCAGTTTGCCGTGCAGTGATTTATTCTAGGAACACGCAGATCAGAACTTCACATTCTTTCTGCGTGCGGAGTAGAGCTGAGCTGTAAGAACCTGTTGTAGGGCCTAAACGAACCTTTTCAGATGAAATTAGAAACAGTAGTCATTCGCGAGGTTTTCGTGTGAATTCAGTAGATCCGTTTTCCAAACAGGGCGTATTTACGTTACGTAACAGTTAACAATTGTGTGTGATTGTTTCATGAGAAAGCCATTCTGCGAATTATTGATAACCATTCCTTGCATTTAGTCTCCTTTAGAGATAGTCAGACGCAGTTAGATTAATTGTCATGACACGCATAGAAATTAATTTGCACAGTTATCTTCATGTTCAAACGTAGAGCAGCTAAGGTTATTCTAGATCAGAATCTGTAATCACAATTTAAAATTTATATAGTTTCCAAGTAAAACGTAATAGCTGCGTCACGTTCTTTCCGTTACAACGGTAGAATTATATATTTAGAAAGTGTCAACGTCTCCAGAGAGCTGTTGTCCAATTTCTGTGTTGTCTGGCACTTTGAAAACATGGAACTTTGCCTTCTGCTGTCAACAATCACGTTCTGCAGGGCAGTTTCGGTCGAAATGTTTTCCCTGAAAGTAGTCGAGGAGGCCTTCTCTCATTGTGAAAATTCCTGTCGGTTTTGAAACCGATTGAACGAGTCACGAGACTCATCCTCAGTCCCAGTGGGGTAGATTTGCGTAAGACCATAATCCCTATGCCGAGTTGCAGGACTGTGCGTGATACTCCTTGCTTTGTAGCCCCGTTGGACAGTCCACGTAGATCCACCTACAGACAGTGTAACTTCGTGTGAGGATGGGCGTGTCCGGACACTACAGTTCCATTTCTGCCATTCCGTCAACTCGCCATCTCAGCCCATTTAATTGAATTGATTCTATACAGTGTATACGAACATCTACACGACTACCATGACTTATGCCTACGTTGGGGAGGGGGAGGTACATGACCATCTAGTACCAGTTTTACGCCGTTTACAGTGTTCCAAAGTATCCTTTTAAATGGTGACTACTACTTTATTTTTATATATTTATTTAACCGTATCTGATTAGAACCATCCCCCCTATCTTACTACATCGGATCAAGGTTTCTCACAAAGTGTCTTTTTAGGATCATAGTTACCTAAGAAATAATAATTTTAATATGACAAACAGTACTGAAATGATTTGAGTGTCTATAGAGACAATGTGATTAAATAAATCTGGTTGTAAACTAAGAAAGTTAATTCTGGTAGTAATTCTACCACAATGCTGCTGCCACTAACAATGACGATAGTAACTATAATAATAATAATAGTGGAAAACACAGAATGAATTTATAGGTTTACTAAATAGACCTCTTCTGATATAGCGAGCTCTGGGGAAACAACATTTAGAGAGACTGCACCAGCTAACAATATTGGGAAATGAGCTAGATTTGGTTGGAAAGAAGGATGTACAGGAGTAATGAGTGGGACAGGGCCAATGGCAGTCATGATTGTTGCTTCAGTAGGTATTTCACTAACTCTACTTTGAAACTTAGTACGTTATTCAGTTCATTAATATAATGAAGTAGATTATTAGAGAGTCGGGTTCCTGCAACTGAAAAGTGGCTGAACCTTGGAGTGGGACAGACAGGTAACGTTTGTTTCTGCCATGTTGTTCAAACAAGAGCGTTAAGGTTGAGGATAGATATGAGGGATAGTGTATGTTAATAAGACAGAGGGTATGGAAATTCTATACAGCCAGGATAGCTGAGCTGATGGTGGAACATCATTAAAGAGTCGAACATCGCAGATATAAGAAACACAGGCATTCATAACAAATTCCAGGCGCCATGATATAGCTGTAAGCAACAACTGGAAGTACCAGTGTTTGTACAAGTTTCTTTCTCAGGTGAATAGGGAGAAGTTTTTCAAATTTTTGTTGGACATGGAGAGATCCTAAGACCTTGTTACACATTACTGTTAAATGTCGTCAGTTCAATTTAGATTTCAACGATTATTACTCCTAGACTCCTTGCTGAGGAACAGCAGTAGATAGTCTGAGGTGACAAGAGTCATGGGATACACCGTAGTATTGTGTCGGACCTGCTTTTTCCTACGTCTACATCTACATCTACATTTATACTCCGCACGCCACCCAACGGTGTGTGGCGGAGGGCACTTTACGTGCCACTGTCATTACCTCCCTTTCCTGTTCTACTCGCGTATGGTTCGCGGGAAGAACGACTGCCGGAAAGCCTCCGTGAGCGCTCGAATCTCTCTAATTTTACATTCGTGATCTCCTCGGGAGGTATAAGTAGGGGGAAGCAATATATTCGATACCTCATCCAGAAACGCACCCTCTCGAAACCTGGACAGCAAGCTACACCGCGATACAGAGCGCCTTTCTTGCAGAGTCTACCACTTGAGTTTGCTAAACACCTTCGTAACGCTATCACGCTTACCAAATAACCCTGTAACGAAACGCGCCGCTCTTCTTTGGATCTTCTCTATCTCCTCCGTCAACCCGATCTGGTACGGACCCCACACTGATGAGCAATACTCAAGTATAGGTCGAACGAGTGTTTTGTAAGCCACCTCCTTTGTTGATGGACTACATTTTCTAAGGACTCTCCCAATGAATCTCAACCTGGTACCCGCCTTACCAACAATTAATTTTACATGATCATTCCACTTCAAATCGTTCCGCAAGCATACTCCCAGATATTTTACGGAAGTAACTGCTACCAGTGTTTGTTCCGCTATCATATAATCATACAATAAAGGATCCTTCTTTCTATGTATTCGCAATGCATTACATTTGTCTATGTTAAGGGTCAGTTGCCACTCCCTGCACCAAGTGCCTATCCGCTGCAGATCTTCCTGCATTTCGCTGCAAATTTCTAATGCTGCAACTTCTTTGTATACTACAGCATCATCCGCGAAAAGCCTCATGGAACTTCCGACACTATCTACAAGGTCATTTATATATATTGTGAAAAGCAATGGTCCCATAACACTCGCCTGTGGCACGCCAGAGGTTACCTTAACGTCTCTCCATTGAGAACAACATGCTGTGTTCTGTTTGCTAAAAACTCTTCAATCCAGCCACACAGCTGGTCTGATATTCCGTAGGCTCTTACTTTGTTTATCAGACGACAGTGCGGAACTGTATCGAACGCCTTCCGGAAGTCAAGGAAAATAGCATCTAACTGGGAGCCTGCATCTAATATTTTCTGGGTCTCATGAACACATAAAGCGAGTTGGGTCTCACAAGATCGCAGTTTCCGGAATCCATGTTGATTCCTACAGAGTAGATTCTGCGTTTCCAGAAACGACATGATACTCGAGCAAAAAGCATGTTCTAAAATTTTACAACAGATCGAAGTCAGAGATATAGGTTTATAGTTTTGCGCTTCTGCTCGACGACCCAGCCTAGTGCAGCAACTCGACGTGGCAGGGGCTCAAGAAGTTGTTGGAAGTCCCCTTCTGAAATACTGAGCCATGCTGCCTATGTAGCTGTCCATAACTGCAAACTATTGGCGATATAGGATTTTGTGCACGAGCTGACCTCTTGATTATGTCTTATAAATGTTCGAGGGGGTTCACGTCAGGGATTCTGAGTGACCAGATCATTCGCTCGAATTGTCCAGAATGTGCTTCAAACCAATCGCGAAAAACTGTAGCACAGTAACGTGGAGTATTCTAATGCGTAAAAATTCCATCGTTGCTTGGGAACATGAATTCCATGAATGGCTGCAAATGGTTTTCAGGTAGCCGAACATAGCCAGGACCCAGTCAAGTCCATGTAAACACAGCCCACACCATTAAGGAGCCACCACAACCAGCACAGCGCCTTGTTGACAACTTGGATACGTGGCTTTGTGGGGTCTGCACCACACTAGAACCGTGCCATTATCTCTTACCAACAGAAATGGGACTCATTTAGCCAATCCACGGTTTTTCCACTCATCTACGGTCCAACCGATATGGTCACGAACTCAAGATTGGCGTTGCAGACGATGCCGTGCTGTTAGCAAAGGCATTCGCGCTGTTCGTCTGCTGCCATGGCCCATTAAAACCTGACTTCGCCGCACTGTCTTAACAAATGCGTTTGTTGTACGTCTCAATTTGATTTCTGCGTTTATTTCACGCAGTGTTGCTTGTCTGTTAGCACTGACAACTCTACGCAGACGTCGCAGCTCTCGGTAGTTAAATGAGTGCCATCGGTCACGGCGTTGTCCATGGCGAGAGACAATGCTTAAAATCTCGCACTCTCGGCATACTGTTGACACTGTGGATATCGATATCCCAAATTCTCTAATGATTTCCGAAATGGAAAGCCCATGTGTATAGCTCCAACTACCATTCCGCGTTCAAAGACTGTTAATTCCCTTCTTGCGGCCAAAACCACATCGGAAACCTTTGCACGTGAATCATCTGAGTACAAATGACTGTTCTGTCAAAGCACTGTCCTTTTATACTTGGTGTACGCCTTTCAATTTGTGCATATCGCCGTCCCATAAATTGTGTCACCTCATTGTATTTGTCCCGTTCAGGATTAAAAACGGTAGGGATTCTATTTTGACCGTAAAGTTTCAGCCACTGAAACCAAAGTACATATATTTCTCTGCAAATTTTATTCGTGGACGAACGTGTTTGCTACACCGGTAATTTTACCGCTCTCTTCGTTTACACGAAAAAAATGATAAGACGAAATAAATAAAACTGAACAAAAATGGAATCCTATGCTCTACCATAAGTGTGAAACTGAATAAATAATATAACCACATCGGCGGCTACTGTACTAAGGAAACTGTTAAAGAGCTGAAGCCCGATGTCACAAAACCCCAGCCGGCCGGAGTGGCCGAGCGGTTCTAGGTGCTACAGTCTGCAACCACGTCCGCTACCGTCGCAGGTTCGAATCCTGCCTCGGGCATGGATGTGTGTGATGTCCTTAGGTTAGTTAGGTTTAAGTAGTTCTAAGTTCTAGGGGACTGATGACCTCAGATGTTAAGTCCCATAGTGCTCAGAGCCATTTGAACCATTTTTTGAACAAAACCCCATGGCGGAAACGCGCAGTCTCCCCGCTGGAAGTTGCAGAACGTCCACTGCTGTCCCGGGATGCAGCGGCAGCCGCCTTCTGGACAGCAACAGACCAGCTCTGTCGGAGCACTCGGCTGCCGAGGAACACGTCCAGCAGACCACCAGCTGGCAGCACAGGATGGTAGTCACAACACAGTAACACTGGAGTTGATTCACAACATTCTCTTCAGAGTGATCAGCAATATTTAACAGGATTTTCAGACAGTTAATCAAAACAATCGTGACAAAGAACTCTTAAAAGACGCCCAGTAGCAAAGCGGGTCCGAAATGGAGACCGCGGAGGCGGACGCAGCAGTTATAGCCAGCCTGGCACGCTGCTACCGCCTCACCTCCGCCCCCACCGCCTCCGGCGCCCCTGGCTATCCAGCGTGCGTCACCAGATCCTCCAGTTCGTCCTCGCTACCCATGGGTGGCCGGGTACTCCTCAACAGCTGTCCACAGATGATGCCCATTCTGTCCTGTACTTGTTTTTTTGGTCATCAGTCTACTGACTGGTTTGATGCGGCCCGCCACGAATTCCTTTCCTGTGCCAATCTCTTCATCTCAGAGTAGCACTTGCAACCTACGTCCTCAATTATTTGCTTGACGTATTCCAATCTCTGTCTTCCTCTACAGTTTTTGCCCTCTACAGCTCCCTCTAGTACCATGAAAGTCATTCCCTCATGTCTTAGCAGATGTCCTATCATCCTGTCCCTTCTCCTTATCAGTGTTTTCCACATATTCCTTTCCTCTCCGATTCTGCGTAGAACCTCCTCATTCCTTACCTTATCAGTCCACCTAATTTTCAACATTCGTCTATAGCACCACATCTCAAATGCTTCGATTCTCTTCTGTTCCGGTTTTCCCACAGTCCATGTTTCAGTACCATACAATGCTGTACTCCAGATGTACATCCTCAGAAATTTCTTCCTCAAATTAAGGCCGGTATTTGATATTAGTAGACTTCTCTTGGCCAGAAACGCCTTTTTTGCCATAGCGAGTCTGTTTTAGATGTCCTCCTTGCTCCGTCCGCCATTGGTTATTTTCCTGCCTAGGTAGCAGAATTCCTTAACTTCATTGACTTCGTGACCATCAATCCTGATGTTAAGTTTCTCGCTGTTCTCATTTCTACTACTTCTCATTACCTTCGTCTTTCTCCGATTTATTCTCAAACCATACTGTGTACTTATAAGACTGTTCATTCCGTTCAGCAGATCATTTAATTCTTCTTCACTTTCACTCAGGATAGCAATGTCATCAGCGAATCGTATCATTGATATCCTTTCACCTTCTATTTTAATTCCACTCCTGAACCTTTCTTTTATTTCCATCATTGCTTCCTCGATGTACAGATTGAAGAGTAGGGGCGAAAGGCTACAGCCTTGTCTTACACCCTTCTTAATACGAGCACTTCGTTCTTGATCGTCCACTCTTATTATTCCCTCTTGGTTGTTGTACATATTGTATATGACCCGTCTCTCTCTATAGCTTACCCCTACTGTTTTCAGAATCTCGAACAGCTTGCACCATTTTATATTGTCGAACGCTTTTTCCAGGTCGACAAATCCTATGAAAGTGTCTTGATTTTTCTTTAGTCTTGCTTCCATTATTAGCCGTAACGTCAGAATTGCCTCTCTCGTCCCTTTACTTTTCCTAAAGCCAAACTGATCGTCACCTAGCGCATTCTCAATTTTCTTTTCCATTCTTCTGTATATTATTCTTGTAAGCAGCTTCGATGCATGAGCTGTAAAGCTGATTGTGCGATGATTCTCGCACTTGTCAGCTCTTGCCGTCTTCGGAATTCTGTGGATGATGCTTTTCCGAAAGTCAGGTGGTATGTCGCCAGACTCATATATTCTACACACCAACGTGAATAGTCGTTTGGTTGCCACTTCCCCCAATGATTTTAGAAATTCTGATGGAATGTTATCTACCCCTTCTGCCTTATTTGACCGAAGTCCTCCAAAGCTCTTTTAAATTCCGATTCTAATACTGGATCCCCTATCTCTTCTAAATCGACTCCTGTTTCTTCTTCTATCACATCAGACAAATCTTCACTCTCATAGAGGCTTTCAATGTATTCTTTCCACCTATCTGCTCTCTCCTCTGCATTTAACAGTCGAATTCCCGTTGCACTCTTAATGTTACCACCGTTTCTTTTAATGTCACCTAAGGTTATTTTGACTTTCCTGTATGCTGAGTCTGTTCTTCCGACAATCATATATTTTTCTGTACTACCAGCGCTATTCCAAAGAACTGAAAGCGCCAGAGCGTGATAAAGGTTGGAAACTAATAAAAAAGGCTGACAGAGGACGGTGCAAGACTTAATAGGCTGTGACAATTAAAACCAGAAAAGCAATCAATTGTACAACTGCTGTACGACTTGTTTTGCGGTGAAGTTTCTTTCTGTCAGTATGATCCGACATCGTGAATGACGCATCTACCTCTTCCACGAGATCACTTATCTCCTTTACGAATTGGTATCCAGAGAATAGACATTTGCTTAAAATTGTAGCCGGTTTGCTAGATCCCCTCGCTTCTAAACTGATACTGTTATTACTCAACTTAGCCGCGAGTCTGTAGAGGGTGGTATATGTGACGTACAGTATAACTGGTCAGCATTTTCACACGTAATTTGCGAGTGTAAGTCGAACCTTCCTTGATCCGCCTTGGTGGGTCATGTCGTCGGATTTCCTCCTACCTGTGCGCGGTGCAGCTCTCGTAAATGTCGTCCCGTGCAGATTCTTCATTGGCGCATTGGATGTCTGTTGGTGGAAGCTAATTATGTGAAATTGCTGCCGATCAAATTTGGGGTATCTATTTACTCGAAATTAACATTCAGAATGACGTAATATCACTTTTATTCCTATTAGATCAATAATGAAACACTCATGTCACAAACTACTCGTAAACGAGAGCATGGCTACCATCGAACAAGACAGGAAGAGCTCTTAACACCGACCGCCGACTTTGGCGCGGAGTCCGTATCTCTTACTAGCTTCGTCACAGTTCGTTGATTTCCGATCAAGTTCGTACTTACTAAGATATGCATTTGTTAATGAACGAGTGTGAATTTTAACGATGGAAAATTATTAATTACTGACTATAAATAAACAAAATCGGTGACTTTGGCGCCAAGATGGCGGTACTTCCCATCATGTGTATTTCCCAGGCTGATGCTTGTTGCTACGGTCCAGCGCCGATCCCCACCCCACTACGCGCGACATATGGTCGCTTCATCAACTAGCCAGCCAGCGTGGGAAATGCTCTCCGACTCATGGCCGACTACGGACTACAGCGCTTCCTAACTACCGTGAATACATCAATAAGAGACAATAATTTATTAAAACTGGTAAAAATGTCTTCCTCACGTAAGAGGCATCTTACAGGTTCCAGGAAACCCAGTACAGGATGTAGCAAATTTACGGCATACATTTGTACTGTGATGCCCTCTGAACGTAGAACTGATCGTATTTCCACGTAGCTACAGCAAAGACCAGCGGGGACTACGCATATATGCCTTATTACAGATGAGAGATAGCCAGAACGTCTCTTTGAAGAGAGGCTAACATCACACGGCGCTATATTTTTGCTGTCACTGACGATTGGAGTCAGCCCAAAGCCTCGGGACACGAGAGATAGGGGCCTAACTGCGTTCTGAAAGTTGTTACTACTCAGCTGAGAACAGAAATGCTCTTCACTGCAGAACCTTCTACGAGCTACAGTTGTGCTTCTGAAGATATAACGAGACTGAGCTGTCATGTAGAGCACACCATCACAACTTCAATTTTCTTAATAGAACATCGATCGAAACCGCTCTAAACGCACGAAGTACATTAATTATTCTTTGACGTTACGACAGGTAAACTTCGATTCATGTGCCTCCCCCCGTCGAAGAGCTGACCGAGATGCCTTACAATCAATAATGCAAGCGGCGACTATTGGGAGGGCGTAAGTAAAGTTTATTCTGCCAGGAGGCACTCACTCAGTTCGCTCCTTGCCAGTTTCCCCGGGAGGATGGCAGTGATCCACGGTCGCCAGCAGACGCTGTTAAAGAAGATTCAGAAATAGTTATTTATTTCCATAAAAATACGGGTAGCTTCTTGACTCTTGGTTGGCACAATCTGTCGGTCCCCGATGACGAACCGCATCGAAAGCGGCCTTCAGCCCGTTCGAGGCAGCTGACACCACGCACTTCGTTCCGGCTGGCTGCTGCACCGGCGGTTGGCCGCTTGCGGTGGCCCGGGCACTGTTTTTACCGCGACGCCGCGGCAGTGAGTGCCGGCGGCGCGTGTATTGAACTTATACACGCCTGCTCTGGAGGTGCTCAGTCACCTCCTGCTCAACGCCCTTCTTCGTCAGCTGCCATACCACGATGACAGTTGCCATGTATCTGTGGCTGGCCGTTCTGGCTTCAGTCTGGAACCGCGCGACCGCTACGGTCGCAGATTCGAATCCTACCTCGGACATGGATGTGTGTGATGTCCTTAGGTTAGATAGGTTTAAGTAGTTCTAGGGGATTGATGACCTCAATATTCTAGTGCTCAGAGCCATTTGAACCATGCAGCCATGAAATTCGACGATATTGACCTACCGTCCAGTTATATCCAGTTCAGTCTGTCGAAATGTCAGAATGTCGGTGTCCTGCTCCTGTGGGACGGAAGGAGCTCGAGTCGGACATCTGCGACACAGGCAGTCTGTTGCCTTGAACTCTGCAACTGGTGATTATGGAGGGGTAGCAATCTCTCCCAGTAGTGGCTGCTGTTGTCCGTTGACCGACTGCCTTAGGAGGTTAACTGCTGTGGTAATTATGGAGCGAAGTAGTGGCCAATGTTCATCCTGCGTCATTCGCCATTACCGCATATGTCTTGCTATTACGAAGCTATCAACTGTTTTCCTTTTGCCTTGCTTACTTCACGAGTTTGTTGCAGTATAGACCTGGTTTGTAAAAGCTCTTGGTACCATTTGTTGCATTCGTCTTAGCCTTTCTTTCTTCACATAACGAAGGTGCCAGTCCTTATCAGCTCTTATCTTGCGCAACCGGAAGTAGCAAAACCACATTTTCTGCAACACGAGCTAAGTAAATATATAGGACGCTGTAGCAGAGGCAGCGAAAAATTCTAAGTCCCAATCAAGGTCACGCGCTGCTCGACGCGTAAGACATATCTAACACGTACTTAACGTATGTGGGGTTGGTGGGATCACTCATGGGAAAATTCCTGCAGTAGTGGGTGTTAGAGCTGCACCTTTTTTAGATTGAAGTCAGCTGATAGGTATTCCTGCTTAAGGGAAGTCTCTCTAACAAAGGAACCACTTTTGACAAAGCTTAGGTATCCGAGTAATGAGGGAATTAGTATATTTCACCAAAATATACAAGGTATTAGTGATAAAGTTAGTTAACTGCTTATAGACGTTGACTCTGAAATTATTGGTATATCTGAACACTTCTTAAATAAGGAAATAATTCAGAGGCTTCCTTTACCAGGATACAGGTTGGCTGGCAGCTTTTCGAGGAGCTCTTTGTGGTGTGGGGGAGTAGCCATGTATGTGAAAAACGGCATCCCATTTGAGTCAATTGATGTTTCGAAGTACTGCACTGAAAAGGTGTTTGAATGTTGTGCAGGTGTGGTTAAATTTAACGGAGCTAAACTTCTAACTGTTGTCATTTATAGATCCCCAGACTCCGATTTCACAACATTTTTGCTAAAGCTATAGGAGATTCTTGGTTCACTTTATAGGAAATACAAAAAGTTAGTTGTATGTGGTGACTTCAATATTAATTGTATAAGTGATTGTGCAAGGAAGAGGATGCTGGTAGACCTCTTTAATTCATATAATCTTATGCAAACCGTATTCTTTCCAACGAGAGTGCAAGGGAACAGTAGAATAACCATAGACAACATTTTTGTACATTCCTCATTACTAGAAGGGCATTCTGTTAGCAAAAAGGTGAATGGCCTTTCAGATCATGATGCACAAATTTTAACTCTAAAAGGTTTTGTGCTGCAACACGTGTTAAATATAGTCATCAGCTGTTTAGGAAAGCTGATCCAGTTGCTGTAGAGACCTTTGTAAACCTTACCAAGGAACAAGAGTGGCAAGATGTTTATAGCGCTGATACAGTAGACGATAAATATAATGCTTTTCTCAAGACTTTTCTCATGCTCTTTGAAGGTTGCTTTCCGTTAGAACGTTTAAAACAGGGTACTAGCACAAACAGGCAGCCTGGGTGGCGGACTAGAGGGATAAGAATATCTTGTAGAACAAAGTGGCAATTATATCAAAACGTTAGAAACGGTCAAAATCTAAACGCAGCAGCCCATTACAAACAGTATTGTAAGGTGCTTAAAAATGTTATTAGGAAGGCAAAAAGTATGTGGTATGCAGATAGAATAGCTAAGTCTCAGGGTAAAATTAAAACCATATGGTCAGTCGTAAAGGAAGTGGCTGGTCTGCAGAGACAGGTCGAGGATATAGAATCAGTGCATAGTGGGAATGTCCGTGTTACTGATAAGTCGCATAGATGTACACTATTTAATAATCACTTTCTGAATATAGCAGGTGAACTAAATAGTAAACTAGTCCCAACAGGGAATCATATAGCGCTCTTAGAAAAAAGTGTTCCGAGACTGTTACCTGAAATGCTCCTCTATGATACTGACAAGAGGGAGATTGAGTTAATAATTAAATAACTAAAGACCAAGAACTCTCATGGATATGACGGGGTATCTAGCAGAATACTGAAGTATTGTTCTATGTATGTTAGCCCAGTACTTAGCCACATCTGTAACTTTTCCTTTAGGAGTGGTCGGTTTCCTGACCGATTAAAGTACTCGGTAGTGAAGCCACTTTATAAAAAGGGAGAAATTGATAATGTTGACAATTTTAGACCTATTTCTATGCCATCGGTGTTTGCTAAAGTTATCGAGAAGGTTGTATATACAAGGTTACTGGAGCATTTAAATTCACATAATTCAAATGTTCAGTTTGGTTTTAGAAATGGTTTAACAACAGAAAATGCTATATTCTCTTTTCTGTGTGAGGTTTTGGACGGATTAAATAAACGGTTGCGAACGCTAGGTGTTTTCTTTGATTTAACTAAGGCTTTTGACTGTGTTGACCACAAAATATTACTGCAGAAGTTGGACCATTATGGAGTAAGGGGAGTAGCTTACAATTGGTTCGCCTCTTACTTTAAGAAAAGAAAGCAGAAGGTAATTCTCCGCAATATTGAGAGTGGTAGTGATGTTCAGTCCCAATGGGGCACTGTTAAGTGGGGGCGTTCCCCAAGGGTCGGTGCTGGGGCCACTGCTGTTTCTTATTTATGTAAATGATATGCCTTCTATTATTACAGGTGATTCAAAAATATTTCTGTTTGCTGATGACACCAGCTTGATAGTGAAGGATCTTGTGTGTAATATTGAAACAGTAACAAATAATGTAGTTCATGAAATAAGTTCATGGCTTGTGGAAAATAATTTGATGCTAAATCACAGTAACATTCAGTTTTTACAGTTTCTAACTCACAATTCAACAAGAACCGATATTTTGATCAGACAGAATGGGCATATTATAAGCGAGACAGAACAGTTCAAGTTCCTAGGCGTTCGGATAGATAGTAAGCTGTTGTGGAAAGCCAATGTACAGGATCTTGTTCAGTAACTAAATTCTGCTTTATTTACCATTAGAACAGTATCTGAAATAAGTGACACTTCAACACGAAAAGTAGTCTACTTCACATATTTTCATACGCTTATGTCGTATGGTATTATTTTTTGGGGTAATTCTTCTGATACAAAGAGGGTATTTTTGGCTCAAAAACGGGCTGTTTGAGCTATATGTGGTGTAAGTTCGAGAACCTCTTGTCGACCCCTATTCAATAGTCTGGGATATCTGACATTGCCCTCACAGTACATATTTTCTTTAATGTCGTTTGTTGTTAGCAATATTAGCCTAGTCCCAAGAGTTAAATGCTTTCACTCAGTTAATACCAGGCAGAAATCAAATCTGCATGTGGAATGCACTTCCTTGACTCTTGTGCAGAAAGGAGTGCAGTATTCTGCTGCATCCATTTTCAATAAGCTACCACAAGAACTCAAAAATCTTAGCAGTAGCCCAAACTGAAGAGTTTCCTCATGGCTCACTCCTTCTATTCTGTCGAGGAGCTCCTGGAAGAGCTAAAAAATTAAGCAAATTCCAGTGTTACATTGTTGATTTTCTTTATTTAAACTTACGACTTCTCACCTGAATATATTTTTTTATATTTCATTGTATCTGTTTCTAATATCGTGTTATAATTTCATGTATTGAATCGTTCCATGACCATGGAGACTTCTCCTTAATTTGGTCCACGGAACAATAAATAAATAAATAAATAAGGTAACGTGCCCCTACTTGGTTTCACTGACCCACTACAACCTGCTGAAGTCTTCTGCTTTGTTCGCCAAAAACGCGAAATATTTTCACTGCGGCCACCTCGTGTCGACAATGCCCTAATGTAGTGAGGTAACTTCGCTCTGGGACTTTGAAAATTTTACCCGTTTTACTGCCTCTTACAAGGTTGGCATGCAACATACACCTCTTCTCTAAAAAAATTTCGTCCCGAGTTTATAGGAAAAACAAAAGAAGGTTTAATTTTCAATATAATGATCTTACTCTATTTATAACATTCTTTATGAGCTTAACCCATGTTAGAATTTCTCTTCTCGTTTCTGGTACAACCCATTCCAGAGAGATCCCGAGTGTGGGTTTTAACTATGCCTTCGTTATTTTGCTCCTTCGGATAGGATAAGCTGCTTGAATGACTGCTAGTGCCCCGAATATACTAGTGGTTCCTACGCCAATGGTAACTGTGTTCTGCTTTTGCCCGCGGTGATGTTGCTGGACATGTTTTAACGTTTGAACACAGCAATTTACCGCTTTTCTGCTATCATTCACTTTATCTACGGTTTGTAGTGCCGTAACATCTAGCGTGTAATTTAGCACGGAAGTTTTCTAAATAGATAAAATGCTGAAAGGGTTTTCTGGCCAATACGATGTCGGTTGTACACTAGTAATTACTTACGAACACTTGATGGTTGCTGGTAGATGAAAGTCTACCACCACTGTATTACATTCAGTTCCGTTGATTAATAAACCGCTAAGCTGTAACTCTACTCTTCTTATTCCTGTAAAATTCTTGTTTTTATAACAGTTCACTATTACCATTTGTGACTTCTACACTGAATAAAACAAGTGATTTTCAACTCACTGGTAATTTGTACATGGCTTCATAACTACCTTCTTACACTCTGGTGCATACATATTTCTCAAGGATAGTTGTAGTTCACAGGATCGGCTATCCTTTAGAACTACTCGTGCAGGAAAAATAGTAATAATTTCATTAATAGTAATAATTTCATTAATATACCGACTAAGATCTTCTACTGATAGTATTACGTGCATTTCGCGTTGTTTACATACAAGTTATACTTCATTAACCGAAAACTTAATTCATCTGCTAATCAGATTTCATCCAGTTGAATATGCATGAATCGTATAACGCTCAAATTGTGACTTAAGGCTAGTTACGGGGAATTGTATATTATCATATAGACAGGATTTATCAGAATAAACTTTAATTATAGGATCGCGAGAGTAAAATGTTACACAGCTTTAATTTATGGAAATAACATACTGTAGACATCTTCAACTTTTGTGGTCCTGTCCTCCTCAGTTGCACGTAATACTACGGTATATTGATAAGTTTCACTTATGGACCGTCTGACAGCAAATGAATAAAACACAATTTTAGTGCCATACGCGTTTCGCCTTTATTTTCTGCAAGGCATCATCAGTGGCAGGTTGCGTAGACAGTTTCTTACATATTACGCTCCTGTTGCATTTTTGGTGTTGTTCTTCTTCCTACGAGCGCCAGTTTGCTGTTTTTTCCACATTCCACAGCACTATGCACTGAACGCTTAAAACAAGCGTTCAGTGCATAGTGCTGTGGAATGTGGAAAAAACAGCAAACTGGCTCTCTTAGGGAGAAGAACAACACCAAAAATGCAACAGGAGCGTAATATGTAAGAAACTGTCTACGCAACCTGCCACTGATGATGCCTTGCAGAAAATAAAGGCGAAACGCGTATGGCACTAAAATTATGTTTTATTCATTTGCTGTCAGACGGTCCATAAGTGAAACTTATCAATATACCGTAATATACTTTAGGTCCGTAGGAAATTCTTTTTTGCTTGCAATAACTCTTGCAAAACATTTTCCTGTCTTACCAGTGTAGTGCTTAATTGTTTATGGGTAGCATTGCGGATAGCTTCTTGAATTCTTTCCAATTGTATTCTAGCGTCACTTACACTGTTTATAGTTCCCTCATCAGTCTAGCTATGGCTACTTTGCTGTGCATTGCTTTTAGATAATTCTTTATTGTACCTAAATCCCTATTTGCAGTAATAATCCCAGTGTTATTTTATGCATTGTTTCAGTTATGTTTAACAATCCTTTCGCCATATTCATAATTTGCGTCTTTCGATCCACTGTTGTGTCTGCATGCCTCGCTACTTCTTGCAAATGGCCTGTGGTACTACTCAAACTTAAAATGTCATCACTATCTGCTGTGCCAGTTTTTAGGATTTTCCCACCAACATTCAGCCATCTCCTCTTCCTCCATGCAAGAGAATACAGAATTGTAAATGTCACTTCCTTCAACTGCTCTCTCAGTTTATCATAGAACTTAAGTTCATTATATTCATTTCTTATAGCCCCTATCATACTGCCCTGTTTCGTTTCCTTCAGTACTGCTAAGAACATATTTTGCATCTTCTCACGTCGTTCCATACATACCAGATGTAGAATGTCAGTCTCAACGACCACCTGTGATTCTTAAAGACTACGTCTGGCTGCTGCAGGAACAAAATTCCGTTCTGTGAATGCTGGTTGACAATTCCTTCCGCTCCAACAGTGAGCAAGATGATAACGTTCGCTATACTCCTTCTAGGCGCCATCCTCGTCATCGCCTAGAGGAAATAATTTATATGTATTCCCTTTCTCCTTAGAAAAAAATGGGGAATACAAGAAAATACTAACATTCCTAAGTAAACCACACGAATAAATGAAAACAAAGGAAGACATCATATTATTACCCACGTATCTCCACACCCACTACTACCTATTTTGGTCTCAACCAATATGGCCTATTCTGGGGTATTTCTTTACTCTTTTTCTTCTTAATTTCTAGTATGTGGTATTTCCACTGGCACTTGACGAAAGGAGTCTATGGTCCCTTGAAAAGATTTAATTCTACTGATATGGACTACTGAAGTTCGTCCTGGTAATTGTAACTTTACATTCACAGTCGACTTTAGCTCGACCACATGGTGAGGATACCGAAACCTCGTCAAGAAACTTTCTTGTCTTACGTTTGGGAGTGTAAGGGTTTGCAAATAATACCCATTGACCTACCCAGTACTGTGATAAACTTCTCGTACATAACCGCACATGCTCTTGACTTTCTAGAGTATTTGCGTTAGCCCATTTTACATTTTGCCAGACTTCCTTTAGAGTTTTTGCGAATACGTAACGCGTTCACCTTCTTTTCTCTACTTTGGTCGAATCACATCAAACGGAGAGGGAATTTTGCGTACACATGCCACCTCGTAAGGCTATAACCCTGTTCCTGTAAGAGTTTTTGAATTATAGGCACGAATTACTAAATCTAAATACACATCCCAATCTTGGCTTTGAGAATTCATATAATGGGTTAGCATCTTAGATACAATCCTACGAATTCTTTCTATACGACCATTTACCTTTGGGTGAAACTGACTTATACATAATTTCTTAACTTTAAGTCAGCGACAAAACTCCTTAATGAGACTGGGCAAGGCATTTGTCTTCTATACCGTAATAATCGTTTGTAGCACCTCAGACTTAAGTATCCAGTGATTCACCATAAAGTGAGTTACTGTGTTTGCTTACTGATCTGGTATTGCTACCATTACCAGATACCTTGATAAGTGATGAGTAATTGTTAACACATACTTTTTATCCGGTTGACTTCAGTTGTAATGGATAGTCAGACATTGATAGTCATTCTAAATATTTCCTTTGATATGTCATCTTGTTCTCCACCAGTATCTTTCTGCTACTCGCCTATCTGTTATTCTCTTGCCCCCATGGCCCAGTAATATATTATTATGTGCTTGCCGTAGTACTTCCATCCGCAAAGCTGCTAGAACTACAACACACGGTCCGTACTTCGTTGATCTACACAAAACCCCATCTCGTATGACAAACTGTAGCTGTCTGCAATACACATGATACTCGTTATTATTTGCTTGTGCTTTCTCCAGATCTTATAGATCAAATTCATAGACCTGCAGTACCCCAATCTTTCTACTAAGTGTGTCTGCATTTGCCTGTTTAACAGCTGATTTTCGAATCATATCTTATTGAAATTTACCTAGCTTCAAATTCCCCCCCGTTAGACGACATGAACGATCTTTTAGCCCTAGTAGTCATTTTAAAGCATGACCAGTAATCACAGTGAACTTACACCCATATAGATAACATCTAAAATAAGAAATACCATATATTAATGCTAACATTTCCTTTTCAGTGGTGGAATAATTTTGTTTGGCGTTATTATGCTGACGAGATGCATATGCAACTGGATGTTCTTTCCCATGAATGATTTGCCGTAAAGCAGTTCCCAAAGCTGTACCACTTAAATCACATGACAATATGAATTCTTTAGTGAAATGTGGAAAAAATCAAAACTGGAATCTGAAATTAATATATCTTTTAAATTTTAAAATGCTAACTGATACTTAGGTGTCCAGCTAAACATGCTACCTTTCGCAATAATTTTGTTATTTTTTTTTTGTGATTGCGCCACTTCAGCAAATCACTTAACGAATTTTTTATAGTATTTTGTTAAGTCGAGAAAAGTCATGTTCTGCTGATTCAAGGCGTGGATCTGCCCTCACTCCATCTTGGCTAATTATATGTCCCAGATAGTTTACATGTGATTGTGCCAAGTAACATTTATCCATGTTAAGCGTAAGTCGAGACTTTCTCAACCTGTCAGATACCATCCCCAAACGCTGAACATGCTCTTCCAGGTTTTTTGCTAATATAACTGTATTGTAGATGTGCACCATGGATTTCTTTGGTTTTAAACCTCAGTAATATTTTTTTTTCGTTTAGAAATACACATGGACAGCTGGGATGTATAAGTTAATTACTTAGACCGTCAATGTAGAGCATAAAGCAAACTTATGATTGGCTTAGATTACTGCGAGGGCTGATCAACAAAAACTAAGAGTGATTTGTTCATATAACTTCCGTGATAATTTCCTGTCTGTGCCATGAATATCTGAGAAGAACGGGTTTTCATGCATAGCCCATAAGCAGCTTCACTCTCGTATCGGTAGTATCGTAGTAATCTTCTACTTTGCAGAGGCTCTTTGCATTTCACAAACCAAATAACGGAGTTGACCGGAGAGGAGCAGTAGGAGCAATAAAATTCTGAGTTCGTGTAAACCATAAATCCACTGAAGCTTACGAAAAACTGCAGCAGTCGTACAATGAAAATGCACTACCTTGTGCAGAAGTGTTTGAGTTGTTCACAAAATTTCAAAGAAGGCCGATTTGTCTGCGAAGAACAAGGTGGACTTGGTGTTTTGGCTTCTGCCGTGACTGAAATCAAAGCCAACAGAGCTGCTGTGATTGTCAGTGAAGTGCCAAGAATTTCACACGGCAATGTCTTTAGGATTATCAATGAACTTCTTCATATGACCTGTATTTATGACGGATGGGTGCTATGTCTGTTCACTCCCGAACAGAAGGCTGTGCGAAAGGAGACAAGCCATGACGAGCAGTGTCTCTTTGTTGATGGAGGGGATGCGTTTCTGGAATCGGTATCACCGGTGATGAGCCATGGCTGTTTCATTATGATCCCAAAGGAAGTGTGGAAATCGCCAGGATCTCCCACACAAAAAAAAGGTGGAAGTTGTTCCACCTGCAGCGAAGGTGATGGTACTATTACAGCAGCACACTACATGTCAGCATTGGATAAACTGGGGAAACACATTGCAAGGAAACGGGGTGGTGACTTCATCATGGCAATGGGCAGGCTCACGTCGCTAATCAAGTCATGTGGTTTCTGGCACAAATCATTACTGTCTGTGTACCGCATCCTCATTATAGCACCGATCTCGCACACTATAATTTTTTTTTTATTCCCTTCGCTAAAGGCAAAGGCTCAGGGCATTCGACTTCAGAACTCTCAAGCACTGCTCAAGAAAAGTGAGGCGATTTTCAAGGACCTGACAAAGAATGGCATGTACTATGACTTCGAGGACTGGCAGAGACGCAATAAAAAGTGCATTCAAGAAGGAGGGAAGGATTTCGAAAAAGGCGGCCGCTGTGGCCGAGCATTTTTAGGTGCTTCAGTACGGAACCGCGCTGCTGCTACGGTCGCAGGCTCGAATCCTGCCTCGGGCATGGATGTGTGTGATGTCCTTAGGTTGGTTAGGTTTAAGTAGTTCTAAGTCTAGGGGACTGATGACCTCAGATGTTAAGTCCCATAGTGCTTAGAGCCATTTGAACCATTTTTTTATTTCAAAAAATATCGTGTAGACATTGAAATGGAGTAATAAACATGTGTGAAAAAAGATCAGTCTCACTCTTAGTTGATCAGCCCTCGTACACCGATGAGCAGAAGCATTAGACCATCTGTGTAATAGCGTGTTGATGCACCATGCAAACACAATACAACAGCGATTCTGGTTGGTACTGATTCTACAAGTGCTTGACAGGATTCCAGATGTATGTGGCACCAGATGCCTAGGCATAGGTCGAGCATTTACTGCAAATTACAGGATGGCGCTTTATGGGCGTGTGCAATAGATACATAACAGTCACAATTGCTGGCCAAGACATCAATGTAAGTTCTATATAACGCCCCTCAAACCAATGTAGCTCGATTCTGACCTTGCTACACTGACAGTTGCCCTACTAGAAGATGTCATCTCTGTGGGGGAGAGGTTTCAAGCATGAAGCGATGCAGGTGGCCCGCAATAATGTTCACGTAATTCACCGCTGTCATGATGCCTTCGATTACCACCACAGATCCCATGGATGCCCAACTCAATGTACCCCATGGCATAATTCTTCCTCGATGGCCTGCATCTGTGGCACGGTGCATGTTTCATGCAGCGATACGCCGGGGTAACGGCGTGTAAGGACCCAAACATCGGCGTGATGTAACAAGACATGCGATTCATTCTACAGATGACGAGTTTCTACTAATCCACGGTGAAAACTCAGTGATGCTGTGCCAACTGCAATCATAACTGACGATGGCTTTGGGTCAACACAGGAACATTATGGGGTCATTTGATGTGGAGCTCTATGATCGAAAATGGCCTTTGAGCGGTGTGCTCCGGAACACTTGTGCCTGCACCGACATTGTACTGTGTTGTCAGATCCACCACAGATCTCTGCCTATCCTCGATTACACAGTATGGGATCTTGCGCCCTCTATGTTTTGTGATGATATGTGGTCGTGCAGTACCATATGACCATTCATTATTTCACAAAGCTTCAACAACTTTCCATAGGTGCTCACGACAGTAGTAAGACAACAGGCGACCAACTTCGCCATTTCAGAGATTCTTTTTTCCCGCCGCAGCGCCACAACATCGTGCCCTTTTGTTATGCCGTGTAGCCCCTGCAGGCTGGCAACACATCTAACATGACACAGGACCGAGGTTGCCTACGCCCAAAGGCGTAAGCAATGGTAAACATCGGCTGTTTTGGATACAGACATTCCGCGTTCTACTTCCTGCAGAGGGAGTTCGAGATGACTTGTAGGAAGTATTACTACAGAAGTATTACTACAGCAACATCTGATTAGCAGACCAATACTATTTAAAGGCTAGAACCAGCACCAGACGTCAGCTCACGCCGAATACCGACCTCAACGATGTCTCCACGGAAGACTAAGTCTCCGCTATCGGAATAGGACTTGGAATTGAGTGTATGTGTGTTACAACGGACTCTTGTGGGAAACTTAGAAGTTATCTTTTGTTGCCTCTAGTAGGATATTCCTACTGGCTTTGTGATTGTGCCTTTTCGTTGTTATTCAGTTACGTCATAAAAGTTGTGTTGTAAAAACGTTCAAATTGTCAGTTACAGCACCTTTGTACAACCCACCTATCAGTGGATTCCCGCATTTGCGGCCCTTATCTTCGCTATAATGACTGACTATTCGTCTCTCTTCCGTTTACATTCTTTCCTTTCTGCCTCACGTGCTCACAATGCCACCAGGAGGCATTCAACCTGGCGAGGGGCAGTGGTCATAATGTTTTGGCTCATCAGTGTATCGTAGTAGCCGAATTGAAGTTACACTGTACGCAAAATGTAAAATATTAAGACCAGGCTAACAAAGGATAGAATGAGGTGTATGAAGTACTTCTACTGGTGAAAGAATGTTCAAAATATTTATTTCAGAAAATACTGAGAAAAGACTTAGAGACAACTTTCTAGAGAAACAAATAGAGGTACATCTTGAAATAGGTTGGCAAAATGTCAAAAATTATATTTCATAAGAGGCAAGTGATTTGAAGGGAAAGAAAAAGGCAATGTACAGTCTCAGTTGATTGTTTACTTAGTACAAGCAGTTAGAGAGAAATACTGTACAGGGTGCGCATAAATTCTTCCCGTGATGACAAACATTTATGGATGTGGCACAATGCGAGAGACAGAGCTGTGCGGTTTGTTGCAACCGGTAGCTTAACTCATAATGTGCTTTATGGATACGCTTCCACATGTGCTCCGTTTAACGGTCTAGGTCATATTCCTTACACGCCTTTGCTAACATCCCTTCCGTCGCTGCCATGAAAGTTTGTGATCGGTAGCTGGTGAACTGTACACTTTATCCTTAATGAAACCCAGCAAAGGTCAAGAGGGATTATATTAATTAACGTGGGGGCTATGACGCTGGGCTGTTCTAATCATGTGTCCGGAAAGTATCATCCTAGAACGAGCCCCTATGTGGCTGTGCGCTATCTTGATGAAACACTACGAGAGGTAAAAATGCCGTAACTGAGGCGCAACGAAAAGCTAGAACATGTCCAGGTACACCACTGTCGCAATGACAGTCTTAGTAGAAAATGACGACTGGATAACTGTGTTGTTCGTTAAATCACACCCCACATTCACTTTCGGGCTGTCCTTGATCTGCTGCATCACGGTATGTGGGTTCATCGATCCCTAGGTCTGGGTATTAGGGCTGTTTACTCCCCTGGAGTAAACAGCCTACATTACAAAAACTAAGTCTATTAAGTTAGACTCTGACTGCATCGATTAGTTGCAATATGCTCGTAGCAAACTCAGCACATCTGAGCCTTTGATCTGACTGGAAAGCCTGCAGGAGTTGCACTTTGTATGCAGGGAAATGCAGCGGTTTGTGTAAAATCTTCGCCATAGTTTTGTGAAATGTGCCTGTTTCTCTGCGAACACGACGTTTCCGCGAACTGCGTTTGGAGCGCTATACACATCACATCAGTGGTATCCTCACTCACTCCATATCTACCCATCCCTTGGCTTGTCACCAACCACTAGTCTCTCTCAGCGATTCATGCCATCCTTTGACGCTCTTCACATCTGACGGATCAAGACCATAAGGCACTTCGTAAATGTCGCTGAACTGTAACAGGCGACTGCGTTTCATTAAACCACAATACACATAGCGCTTCTCCTATATAAATGTCATTGTCACAACAGCACTCCTGAATTACGTCACCTGTAACGAGAAAGAGAGACAGAGAGAGCAAAGGATTCAGATGCTATCAGAACACAAGTAGAAGGTATCCATAAAAGCTTCGCGGTTTGAGCTACCATTAGCAACTAACCGCATAATTCTTCAGAAATAAATTTTTGTAATCAAATTAAGACTTTATGCTCACCCTGTAATTGTGTATTTACTGTGGCTGCAGGAAAATGATAACGATAATATACTGATCTATATATAAGAACGTAATACAATAAATGAATATGTGAGAAAGGCTCCCAGCACTCATGAAATATGTTCGTTAGTCAAGTAGAGAATGATAAACACGGTACACAATGTTTTGCTTAAATAGTTCTCAGGTGCTTAAGAAAAGGCGGGGCAAGAATAAAAATGAAGGAAAAGATCCATAGTCAAAGAGCTACGGAGATTTATTGCTAATGAGAGGGGATGAAGTAAAGTTTGAAAGTTAACAAGTGACGATTGCTGTCACTATTTTAATCTAAATACAGAAATTAAAGGAAAACCTGAAAGCAATCAAACTAGCAATCAGCTGGAGAGACAACATCAATGTAGATCTTCATAGATATTTACGGATGTCATTACACTGACTGACGCATATTGAGTATTCGTGTTGAGAAGCTGGTATGGTGCCAAAAACAGAAAAAAGCTGCAGAGATAATATTGTTGTTGAGAAGTGACTATAAAGGAGAATGCATAAAGTGCAGATTGGGAGGTATTCTCATTTAAGTTCAACAACTCTATGCTAGAAGACCAAACTGAAGGCAAAAGGTCACAGCTGTAGTACAGTGGAGGAACAAAGGCAATTCAGGGGTGGTAGATCGACTTTACAACCATTTTAATGTTACTACATATTACAGAGAAACATCGAGAATACAATCTACGACGAATATTTGTTTCATTGGCTTTGAGAAAGATTTTGACAGCGTAACCAGCGAAAGGACCGTTCAGAGAAAGAAGACTACCCTAAACAACTGATAAATGTTGTGAAAATAGTGTAACTGAAGGCATATTCTTTTCCTGTTTGCCCTGTCTGATATTTATTGTTTGTATCGTCTCATGAACAACACAACCGGGTGATATTTCCAAAGGTTCTGGTATTGTTTTGCACTTGAAAATGATCATTGGGTTAAGTTTAGTACGGTACCATCAGCACAACACTATAGGACAAGAGTGTAGTGCAATTTTCCATGTCCACTTGTTTGTATTTAGAAGGAGAGACTGCATTGGTCGTATTTTCTTGTTTTATTAACGGCAAAATCGATTTTCGGTCACTTAGTGACCATCCTCAGTGCTGTAATATACAATTTAAATTGGTATGCACTGGTGTCAACAAGCTTAGAGCGATCGCATAAACTGACACCAGTGCCTACCAATTTAAATTGTATATTACAGCACTGAGGATGGCCACTAAGTGACCGAAAATCGATTTTGCGGTTAATAAAACAAAAAAATACGACCAATGTTGTCTCTCCCTCTAAGTATATCCATTATCAGGTCGTGGTGCACAGGACACTCCATGGAGTCGCCAATCAATCCACTTGTTTGGCTCTGAGCACTATGCGACTTAACTTCTGAGGTCATCAGTCGCCTAGAACTTAGAAATAATTAAACCTAACATCCATGCCCGAGGCAGGATTCGAACCTGCGACCGTAGCGGCCGGTCGGCTCCAGACTGTAGCGCCTAGAACCGCACGGCCACCCCGGCCGGCTTTATAGTTACAGTTTTAGCATCTTTAATGGCAACTGTTCTGTTACTGGGCACATAAAATGTCAGAGGAGTTACGTCCATTTTCGCTATTTGCTTTGTTCCACATTGGTTTTATTTCGATGTTGAATAATAAAGCGACAGAAAGATATTTTCTCTTCATACTCTTGTGGCGTTTTCTGAGATATTTTGGTATTGGTTTGCATACCAAGTCCATGACGCTTCATAAACCTGTAGCACCAATCAGTTCCACCCTTGAAGCCTGTTAAGTTCCACTATAGCACTAGCTTACGACCATGTGTCTGAATCATTTCTTTAATTAATTCCAATACCATTCTTCTAGTTTTGTCCATTTTGCATTCAGTCCTCTATTTTGCAACGTTAGTGTTCCTCATATTTTTCAGTTCTTCTTTACCAGCCCACAGATACATCTACATCTACATATCTACTCTGCAATTCACATTTAAGTGCTTGGCAGAGGGTTCATCGAACCACAATCATACTATCTCTCTACCATTCCACTCCCGAACAGCGCGCGGGAAAAACGAACATCTAAACCTTTCTGTTCGAGCTCTGATTTCTCTTATTTTATTTTGATGATCATTCCTTCCTATGTAGGTTGGGCTCAACAAAATATTTTCACATTCGGAAGAGAAAGTTGGTGACTGAAACTTCGTAAATAGATCTTGCCGCGACGAAACACGTATTTGCTTTAATGACTTCCATCCCAAATCGCGTATCATATCTGCCACACTCTCTCCCCTATTACGTGATAATACAAAACGAACTGCCCTTTTTTTGCACCCTTTCGATGTCCTCCGTCAATCCCACCTGGTAAGGATCCCACACTGCGCAGCAATATTCTAACAGAGGACGAACGAGTGTAGTGTAAACTGTCTCTTTAGTTGACTTGTTGCATCTTCTAAGTGTCCTGGCAATGAAACGCAACCTTTGGCTCGCCTTCCGCACAATATTATATATGTGGGCTTTCCAACTGAAGTTGTTCGTAATTTTAACACCCAGGTACTTAGTTGAATTGACATCCTTGAGAACTGTACTATTTATCAAGTAATCGAATTCCAAAGGATATCTTTTGGAACTCATGTGGATCACCTCACACTTTTCGTTATTTGTCGTCAACTGCCACCTGCCACACCATACAGCAATCTTTTCTAAATAGCTTTGCAACTGATACTGGTCTTCGGATGACCTTAGTAGACGGTAAATTACAGCATCATCTGCGAACAACCTAAGAGAACTGCTCAAATTGTCACCCAGGTCATTTATGTAGATCAGGAACAGCAAAGGTCCCAGGACGCTTCCCTGGGGAACACCTGATATCACTTCAGTTTTACTCGATGATTTGCCGTCTGTTACTACGAACTGCGACCTTCCTGACAGGAAATCACGAATCCAGTCGCACAACTGAGACGATACTCCATAGGCCAGCAGCTTGATTAGAAGTCGCTTGTGAGGAATGGTGTCAAAAGCTTTCCTGAAATCTAGAAATACGGAATCAACTTGAGATCCCCTGTCGATAGCGGCCATTACTTCGTGCGAATAAAGAGCTAGCTGCCTGCGTTGCACAAGAACGATGTTTTCTGAAACCATGCTGATTACGTATCAATAGATCGTTCCCATCGAGGTGATTCATAATGTTTGAATACAGTATATGCTCCAAAACCCTACTGCAAACCGACGTCAATGATATAGGTCTGTAGTTAGATGGATTACTCCTACTACCCTTCTTAAACACTGGTGCGACCTGCGCAGTTTTCCAATCTGTAGGTACAGATCTATCGGTGAGCGAGCGGTTGTATATGATTGCTAAGTAGGGAGCTATTGTATCAGCGTAATCTGAAAGGAACCTAATCGGTATACAATCTGGACCTGAAGACTTGCCCGTATCAAGCGATTTGAGTTGCTTCGCAACCCCTAAGGTATCTACTTCTAAGAAACTCATGCTAGCAGCTGTTCGTGTTTCAAATTCTGAAATATTCCATTCGTCTTTCCTGGTGAAGGAATTTCGGAGAACTGCGTTCAATAACTCCGCTTTAGCGGCTCCTTCGTCGGTAACAGTACCATCGGCACTGCGCAGGGAAGGTATTGACTGCGTCTTGCCGCTTGTGTACTTTACATACGACCAGAATTTCTTCGGATTTTCTACCAAATTTCTAGACAATATTTCGTTGTGGAACCTATTAAAGGCATCTCGCATTGAAGTCCGTGCCAAATTTCGCGCGTCTGTAAAATTTAGCCAATCTTCGGGATTTTACGTTCTTCTGAACTTTGCACGCTTTTTCCGTTGCCTCTGCAACGGCGTTCGGACCTGTTTTGTGTACCATAGGGGATTAGTTCCATCTCATACCAATTTATGAGGTATGAATCTCTCAATTGCTATTGCTACTAAATCTTTGAATTTGAGCCGCATCTCGTCTACATTTGCATAGTCAGTTCGGAAGGGATGGAGATTATCTCTTAGAACGGCTTCTAGTGACACTTTATCCGCTTTTTTAAATAAAATTATTTTGCGTTTGTTTCTGGTGGATTTGGAAGAAACGGTATTGAGCCTAGCTACAACGACCTTGTGATCACTAATCCCTGTATCAGTCATGATGCTCTCTATCAGCTCTGGATTGTTTGTGGCTAAGAGGACAACTGTGTTTTCGCAACCATTTACAATTCGCGTGCGTTCGTGGACTAACTGCTCGAAAAAATTTTAGGACAATCTCGGAAGATGTTTTCTGCCTACCACCGGTTTTGAACAAGTATTTTTGCCAACATATTGAGGGAAGGTTGAAGTCCCCACCAACTATAACCGTATGAGTGGGGTATTTATTTGTTGCGAGACACAAATTTTCTCTGAACTGTTCAGCAACTATATCATCGGAGTCTGTGGGTCGGTAGAAGGAGTCAATTATTAACTTAGTTCGGCTGTTAAGTATGACCTCCACCCATACCAATTCGCACAGAGTATCTACTTCGACTTCACTACAAGATAAACCACTACTGAGAGACACAAACACTCCACCACCAATTCTGCCTAATCTATCTTTCCTGAACACCGTCTTAGACTTCGTAAAAATTTCTGCAGAACTTATTTCAGGCTTTAGCCTGCCTGCCACGCCTTTGAACGACCTCCCAATCAACCACAGGCGTGGGCTCAGCCCCACTGCGGGCAGCAACTGGGGCAACCACAGTGGCAGACCGATCTGGGGACAGACGGGACGAGGTTGACATCCCCGTGATACCCAAGTCCGGCTCCCCACAGTGGTGCCCATTGGCAAAAGCCTCAAGCTGCGCGACCGAAGTCAGCGCCGCTTGCAGCTGTGAGCGAAGAGATGCCAACTCAGCCCTCATACGAACACAGCAATCACAGTCCCTGTCAATTCTAGTCGATGTTGAACAAGTTACTGAAATACGAGTCCGTGCCTAGATAACGCAAGGGAAACACGCAAAGAATGTATTAACGAACCGGTACAAATGCCTAACGACTGCGCTACAATCTGCCTGAATTTACGATTACAGTAACTAAAACTCGAAATCACAATTCCTATACGAAACTCACACGCAATTTAAGTAAGAATCTACGAAGTAAACACTAAAGCGCGATGTTACAACTCTCAAATACTATAATACGCCCGAAATTTATGAATTAAACAAAGCAAGTACCCAAAAACACGCAAAGAAATTAAGAATTTAATTATGTAACAAATAAGTAAGCTAGGAGTATACGACTTGCTGCTGGTAGCTGCTGATCCAACGGCGGCAGGGAGCACACTGGCTGTGACCAACCGACACTCCCCTACCTCTCTTACCACCATTCGCAATTTTTTTTCCCGTTGGTGTAGGGGCAAAACGCTGCTGAACTGTGTTGTTCCACATATGGCATCACTTTCAGTTTACAGCCCTTATCATATGAATAGCTTTTATTTTTTACTTTGTGAAACTAGCTACTAAGAAAAATATTATACTATTACTGATAGCACAAATCACTTTCAATTCAAGTTCACTTGAACTGCAATGACGCATCATGGAACAGCCTTCTGCATGCACTGATCCCCACCAGGTCGAACAACTGTGCATTACATGCCTAGGCCGTGTACCTGCCACACATCCCTAACCAGCAAAATACACTCCTGGAAATTGAAATAAGAACACCGTGAATTCATTGTCCCAGGAAGGGGAAACTTTATTGACACATTCCTGGGGTCAGACACACCACATGATCACACTGACAGAACCACAGGCACATAGACACAGGCAACAGAGCATGCACAATGTCGGCACTAGTACAGTGTATATCCACCTTTCGCAGCAATGCAGGCTGCTATTCTCCCATGGAGACGATCGTAGAGATGCTGGATGTAGTCCTGTGGAACGGCTTGCCATGCCATTTCCACCTGGCGCCTCAGTTGGACCAGCGTTCGTGCTGGACGTGCAGACCGCGTGAGACGACGCTTCATCCAGTCCCAAACATGCTCAATGGGGGACAGATCCGGAGATCTTGCTGGCCAGGGTAGTTGACTTACACCTTCTAGAGCATGTTGGGTGGCACGGGATACATTCGGACGTGCATTGTCCTGTTGGAACAGCAAGTTCCCTTGCCGGTCTAGGAATGGTAGAACGATGGGTTCGATGACGGTTTGGATGTACCGTGCACTATTCAGTGTCTCCTCGACGATCACCAGTGGTGTACGGCCAGTGTAGGAGATCGCTCCCCACACCATGATGCCGGGTGTTGGCCCTGTGTGCCTCGGTCGTATGCAGTCCTGATTGTGGCGCTCACCTGCACGGCGCCAAACACGCATACGACCATCATTGGCACCAAGGCAGAAGCGACTCTCATCGCTGAAGACGACACGTCTCCATTCGTCCCTCCATTCACGCCTGTCGCGACACCACTGGAGGCGGGCTGCACGATGTTGGGGCGTGAGTGGAAGACGGCCTAACGGTGTGCGGGACCGTAGCCCAGCTTCATGGAGACGGTTGCGAATGGTCCTCGCCGATACCCCAGGAGCAACAGTGTCCCTAATTTGCTGGGGAATGGCGGTGCGGTCCCCTACGGCACTGCGTAGTATCCTACGGTCTTGGCGTGCATCCGTGCGTCGCTGCGGTCCGGTCCCAGGTCGACGGGCACGTGCACCTTCCGCCGACCACTGGCGACAACATCGATGTACTGTGGAGACCTCACGCCCCACGTGTTGAGCAATTCGGCGGTACGTCCACCCGGCCTCCCGTATGCCCGCTATACGCCCTCGCTCAAAGTCCGTCAACTGCACATACGGTTCACGTCCACGCTGTCGCAGCATGCTACCAGTGTTAAAGACTGCGATGGAGCTCCGTATGCCACGGCAAACTGGCTGACACTGACGGCGGCGGTGCACAAATGCTGCGCAGCTAGCGCCATTCGATGGGCAACACCGCGGTTCCTGGTGTGTCCGCTGTGCAGTGCGTGTGATCATTGCTTGTACAGCCCTCTCGCAGTGCCCGGAGCAAGTATGGTGGGTCTGACACACCGGTGTCAATGTGTTCTTTTTTCCATTTCCAGGAGTGTAGCTGCCTCCCTCCAAGTCCACAGCCACCCATCCTGAACAGCTTTCCTGACCACCCTACCTCTCTTACCCTTTACCCAACCCCCCTCAACACAATCAGCACAGCATCTAGTCCAACTGCTGAATGTATCATTGGCCCTGTCCATAAGGCCCACATCATGCAGGGACATAGGTAGGCGTGTGTGTGTGTGTGTGTGTGTGTGTGTGTGTGTGTGTGTGTGTGTGTGTGTGTGTGTGTGTGGTGGGGGGGTGGGGAGGGGGGCTGTGGTGTCATGCGTGCGCACATGTATGTCTGTCTATTGTTGATGAAGGCCTTAATGGCCAAAAGCTATAATTGTGAGAAGCTTTTCATTGTGCCTATCTGCAATTCAGCATCTCCACTATATGGTGAGTAGCTACTTTCCTTCTCATAATATTGTTACGCTCTATCCTGGATTTTCCAGTGTTTGATCTCTAATCTTACCAGTTTGCTATTTCCAAGTATTCATGTTCTGCCACTAAAGACTTGGGGCACCCATTAGTGCGCTGACAGCAAACAAGATCAAAGATAAATAAATAGAAATTTTAAATTATGTTAGGAACTAATTCTTCAGTGAACTTGTAAAATACATGTTACAAAAAATTTGGTTCCTTAAATAGTTCCACTTTATCAAAAATTCGCCTCTGTACCCATTACTACCACTATGCATGCTTCTGCAGTGGCACAGGAATCAGACATAGGCTCACTGCAATACTGATGAGAAATTTTCACTGTCAGTATTTGGCCACCAAGGGCAGGGGATGATGTGCAGGAAAGTTTCTGATTTCCAGTCTTACCAGTCTTTGATCTGTTGTAACCCTGGGATAGTTCTTGGATATGTGCCATGGTACCAGGCCACCAGCATGCCTCGTTTTGAATATTCTGCCAATGGCATCTGCATAGGCTGATGACAAGATGTTGCTTGCAGTGTGCCATATGACTTGTGCACACAGAAGAGCATCCATCATGCTATGCACCAGAACCCTCCTCTTTATAAGCAAAGTTCAGAAGGCACTCACCCACATATTGAGTTCATACTTATTGTCAGAAATTGTTCGTGTCAGTATCTGGATTGCTTCTAAGTTTGTGCCTATGTTCTCAACTATAATGTATGTGGATGAGAAATAGGCTTTGGTTCACTGTAGCTGTGCTGTTGTTTGAGTCTTACAGTATGATAGTATTGACAGAAAGTGTGGTGTTCACTTCACTGTGGCACCTCTACTTTGCTGTTCCTTCAGTTCTCCTGCCTGTGGAGGCAGTGCTCTAACCTCTCCTGAAACAGCAGTGGGCTCATAAAGTTGCCATCACAAACTTGTCACTCATTCTGACTATGCAGGCTTTCACATAATCGGCATACCTGCCAGCCTTGCTTCCCTTATGACAATGAGGCTGAATATTGGGTGGTTTATGAGCAGAGGCCTTGGGAACAATTCACAAGTTTTGGTGTCACTGATGCAAACATGTAAACCTTTGTTCATTTCTTGGATTTCTCTTCGAATCTACCAGTTGTGTCAGTTAGTCCCACTCCATGATCCTGCATTACTTTCATTTGAAGAAAAGTGTTGTGAGATTATTACTGTAAATGCACATCTGTCATTAAAAGACGTGTAGGGTTCTATTGTTGTCATAAACTGCCCCTGGAGTCCTGCTGGGCTTAAGCGACCAAACACAATGGCCTCAGTCACACATGTAAGTTTGTTACTGATGCTTACCATCATTTTTATGCTGATTCTATGGTCCATAATGCCACCATTCAGCTGGCTCCTGACAACGAGGTGCATCAATGCACATTACAATCCAAGAATCCGTCTTTGGCCAAAGTGTTAAATGTTGCTCAATCATTCTAGGTATCTCACGCTGCTGGTCACCAAATAGAGGCTTTGTATGATATTGCTACAGTGGCTCATTTTCTTGGTCATCAGGTGGTCAATTTTCGTGGGGAGGACAACATAGCAGCTGCGCAAATGCAGCCCCCACAATGCACAAGGCAGTGACATGCCAAACAACAACCACAGCAATGGCCATGCTCCTCACTCCCATCTTGCCCAGACTTTTTCAGACAATACTACAGGGCCACACGCCCTCTGTGCTAGGCAACGTGCAAAAGCTGTAGGAAAATAGGATATATAGCATCTGTGTGTCATTCCCAGCCCACTCCTGTGGTTATGGACACGGATGTTAACTGTGCATCTTCAGTACTTAAGAATCATAAAAAAACTGTTTATTGATGTGTGAGTGATGGATTAAGGACTCACACTACAAGTGGATATGAGTGCAGCTATGGCTTTTCTGAACTTACACACTTATATGGATTTATGATCTCTGGTGTTGTCTCTTGTTACTTGATGTTTGGTGACTTACAAGCAGCATAATCTGATTTTGGGGCACTTTATGGCTCCCATTATGTATAATTCTGGTTCATTGCCTGAATGTTTTTAGGTATTGGGTGATACTGGTACCACAAATTTGTTCAGACTGGATGCTTTCAATACTTTTGGGTTTTCCATTTCTGATATGGTGACCTCATTTCTGGCCAGGTTTGTTACCAACGGTTAGCTTCCTGTATTCTTTCTCGTCTCTTTTCTCAGATGGGTTCAGTTGTGCAGTCACCATTACCCTGGAACCTATGGTGCAACTGTGCTCTTTCCATGTATACCCTGTTCCAGCAGCTTTGTGTGATCAAGTGAAATCAGTATTTAACAGACTAATTTCAATGGGGTTCATACACTCCTGGAAATGGAAAAAAGAACACATTGACACCGGTGTGTCAGACCCACCATACTTGCTCCGGACACTGCGAGAGGGCCGTACAAGCAATGATCACACGCACGGCACAGCGGACACACCAGGAACCGCGGTGTTGGCCGTCGAATGGCGCTAGCTGCGCAGCATTTGTGCACCGCCGCCATCAGTGTCAGCCAGTTTGCCGTGGCATACGGAGCTCCATCGCAGTCTTTAACACTGGTAGCATGCCGCGACAGCGTGGACGTGAACCGTATGTGCAGTTGACGGACTTTGAGCGAGGGCGTATAGTGGGCATGCGGGAGGCCGGGTGGACGTACCGCCGAATTGCTCAACACATGGGGCGTGAGGTCTCCACAGTACATCGATGTTGTCGCCAGTGGTCGGCGGAAGGTGCACGTGCCCGTCGACCTGGGACCGGACCGCAGTGATGCACGGATGCACGCCAAGACCGTAGGATCCTACGCAGTGCCGTAGGGGACCGCACCGCCACTTCCCAGCAAATTAGGGACACTGTTGCTCCTGGGGTACCGGCGAGGACCATTCGCAACCGTCTCCATGAAGCTGGGCTACGATTCCCACACACCATTAGGCCGTCTTCCGCTCACGCCCCAACATCGTGCAGCCCGCCTCCAGTAGTGTCGCGACAGGTGTGAATGGAGGGACGAATGGAGACGTGTCGTCTTCAGCAATGAGAGTCGCTTCTGCCTTGGTGCCAATGATGGTCATATGTGTGTTTGGCGCCGTGCAGGTGAGCGCCACAATCAGCACTGCATACGACCGAGGCACACAGGGCCAACACCCGGCATCATGGTGTGGGGAGCGATCTCCTACACTGGCCGTACACCACTGGTGATTGTCGAGGGGACACTGAATAGTGCACGGTACATCCAAACCGTCATCGAACCCATCGTTCTACCATTCCTAGACCGGCAAGGGAACTTGCTGTTCCAACAGGACAATGCACATCCGCATGTATCCCGTGCCACCCAACGTGCTCTAGAAGGTGTAAGTCAACTACCCTGGCCAGTAAGATCTCAGGATATGTCCCCCATTGAGCATGTTTGGGAGTGGATGAAGCATTGTCTCACGCGGTCTGCACATCCAGCACGAACGCTGGTCCAACTGAGGCGCCAGGTGGAAATGGCATGGCAAGCCGTTCCACAGAACTACATCCAGCATCTCTACGATCGTCTCCATGGGAGAATAGCAGCCTGCATTGCTGCGAAAGGTGGATATACACTGTACTAGTGCCGACATTGTGCATGCTCTGTTGCCTGTGTCTATGTGCCTGTGGTTCTGTCAGTGTGATCATGTGATGTATCTGACCCCAGGAATGTGTCAATAAAGTTTCCCCTTCCTGGGACAATGAATTCACGGTGTTCTTATTTCAATTTCCAGGAGTGTATGTTGAGTGAGTGGTCTATGGCCCTTGTGATTTTAAAACACCAACTTGTCAGCTTTGCCTCTGTGGTGACTTCTTAAGTAACAGAAGACTTCATAAGTAACAGAACACAGTATGTTGTCCTCAATGGCAACTGTTCATCAGAGACAAGGTTATCATCAGGAGTGCCCCAGGGAAGTGTAATAGGACTGCTGGGGCAATAGTCTGCTGATGATGCTGTGGGGTATGGGAAGGCGACATCGTTAAGTGACTGTATGAGTATACAAGATTGCTTAGACAAAATTTCTAGATGGTATGATGAGTGGCAGCTAGCTCTAAATGTACAAAAATGTACATTAGTGCAGACAAGTAAGAAAAACAAATCCCTAATGTCTGAATACAATATTAGTAGTGTGGTGCTTGACAGTCATGTTGATTAAATATGTAGGCGAAAAATTGCAAAGCATGAAATGCAATGAGAATATAAGGACTGTAGTAATGAAGGCAAATTGTTAACTTCAGTTTATTGGGAGTATTTTAGGAAAGCATGGTTCATGTGTGAAGGAGACCACATATAGGTAACCAGTGCAATCCAGTACTGAATACTGTTTGAGTATTTAGGGTCCACACCAGGTCAGATTACAGGATGACATTGAAGCAATTAAGAGGCCGGCTGCTAGGTTTGTTACCGGTAGGTTCAAACAACACACAAGTATTATGGAGATGGTTTAGGAACTCAAATGGAAATCGCAGAAGGGAAGGTGACATTCTTTTTGAGGATGCTATTGAGAAAATTTAGAGAATTGGCATTTGATGCTGACTGCAGAACAATTCTGCTGCTGCCCATGTAAGTTTTGTGTAAGGACCATGAAGATAAGATTAAAGAGGTTAAGGCTCGTATGGAGGCATGTAGACAGTCGTTTTTCCCTCACTTTATTTGAAGGTCGAACAAAAAAGGAAATGACTTCATTGGTAGAGGGTACCCTCCAGCATGCCCCTTATGGTGGCTTGCAGAGTATCTATGTAGATGCAGACATAGGTATAGGCTTTAAAATTTCAGTTAATGCTTGATGCATCTACCCTTTTCCCCATCCAGATGAGTTACTGGCTAAACTCAACAGGGGGTCAGTTTTTCTCCAAAGCTGATTTATTTGAAACCTACTTACATGTTCCTATGGATGAAGATTCTAAATACTCCTTGTGATTAACATATCATTCTGGTTGTACCCACATCAGTGCCTCCAATTCAGTGTTGCTAGTACCTGGCGATTTTTTAGTGTTTTATCAAACAGATAACAATGTCTGTTCCAGTGTGCATCAACTATCTTGATCACATCATTGTCAGGGGCGCATCCATGGAAGATCGTTTACATAAATTACACATCTTGTTCACAGTCTTACATACTGCAGGGTTGAAATGCAACTTGGTCAAGTCACATTTTTTTCAGTCATCCATTGAATATTTATGATTACAGGTCTCTGGGGGTGGCATTAAGTCCTTACATTACATCATCATGTTGCTGCAGTCACAGCTCTGCCACACCTACAAATGTCAAAGAACTCCAAACATTTTAGGTAAAATTGCTTACTATCAAAAATGTATTCCATGTATTGCTAGGGTTGGCTCATTCCCACCACATGTTGCTCCATAAGAACTGTCCATTTCTGCAGATGCTAAACTGAGGATGCTCATTTGCATTTTTGAAGTGTAAATGATATTCTGCTCCTAGCCACATCCTAATTTCTGCTCCAGATGTCTCACAATATGCACTCACTGTCATTCTCACACACTGATATGACGATAGTTCTGAACATCTAATAACTGACTCATCAAAAACATTCAACTCCAATCAGTAGTGCTACTCCCAGGTTGAAAAGGAATTGCTTATTGTAATCTATGCCCTCAAAATATATTGTGTGTTCTAGTATGGGTTTATGTTCCATCTCATTACTTACCGCAAGCCCTTGGTTTTACTGTTTAATCCTTCTGCTGCATTTCCTGACAAAGCAGCACATCAACTCAAGCTCTGAGATTTGTTTCTGTCTGAATACAAATATGAAATAAATTTTTGGCCTACTATGCAACATACTAATGCTGGTGTGCTGTCCTGGCTTCTGACTGGACCAGATTTTAGACCTGGTCAAGACAAATTCCTTTGTTTTCACTGATATGCTGAGGCACAATGTAGAATAGAAGGGTTTCCTGTTATTGGCTCCTGGATTGCAGCTGCTGTCATTTTCCATCCGGTTTTGCATCAAATTGTTCACATAGTTCAGCATGGTTGGCCAGAGAAGCCTCCAGGCAGAGCTTCTGGTCCTTGGCATAATTATTTTGCTCTCAGTCACCACCTTTCGGTCTTTGATGGTATTGTTTTCTTACCTACAGACAGGTTGTTGCCTAGGATTATGATCCCATCCACCATACATTGGGATGTGCTTCAGCTCCTACATCAGGATCATTGGCAGATCTTGCATACAGTTTTATTGGCCCAATGGCAAGTGTTTTGGCCTGACATCAGTAAAGAGATACCAAGTTTGGAAAGAAGCTATTAGTAATGGGGGCTAGAGAAATGGGGAGTGAGGTCCACAGATGGGGGGGGGGGGGGGGGGAGGGCTACCAGAATTTTTTTCTTTTCTTTTTTAAATTGACAATAAAAATCTTGATTTGAATCCTAGTTACAGATATTGAGTCACAAAGCTACATTTTTCAAAATATAAAACACAAAAGTTGCTTTAAGACAAAATTTTAATGGAGTGTGGAATAAGATCAATTTTCAACGGAAAAAACAGTTGAAAATGTTGTATAATTGGTAAGCACACTGAAAGAGATTTACATCAAAGTAAAAACTGAACTTCAATCATGACTCTTGCATTAATAAAATATTTCTTGAGAACTGCTAATGATGCAAAGAATATACAGGATACATTAAAAAAAATTACCTAAATATACAATGACACTTCAAACAAAATCATATTAGCAAAAAAGTGAAACATAGATCAAATAGCATAATTGTTATAGTTATCTTCTCTTCATTCCTTAAACGAAAAACTTTTGTAACACATTCACAGATCTCCCTTTCTGCATACTCTTCTTCTGGGGTGTTCCTCTTCAAGTAACCTTCTTGACTGCTGAAGTTAGATGTGACCAAGTAGATATTTTTGCTGCTTTCAACCCAGTTTCAGAACATTTTCTCTCATTATAAAGCTTCCCTACAGAGTGCTGTCTTATTTTTTCTGCCATTGGTGCAATTAAAGTATTCATGTTTATATTTGCTCTAAAGTCAGTTTTATGTTTCTTGATAATACCCAACAGTCTTTCTGTTGGAACACTGTTTTATGGAACTAGTAAAACTGTCAACATGAGTACTGAATGAGTAGAACATTTTTTAGTCCTGACACATCTATAATTTCCAAAATGTTGTACCAAAACTGGCAGTTTTTTCATCTTTATACTATTTAAAATATTCAAACTGCTACCTACTAAATTCTAATCCAGTAGGCCAGTTTCACCCAAACTTGAGACATTTGGAAACTGGGTTAATATATACTGAGGACAAGGAAAAGTGTGAGGTTTTCTATCACCAAATTCAGCAGGTTTTAAAAAATCATTGATGCAAATTTTTTCTTTTACATATTTGTGGCTATTTATAAGCATTCTCTGACGTCCTAATTAAACTTTGATATGACATGGTCTTCAATACATGATTCCTTTAGATAAGTTATGGTTTTGGTCCAATAACAAGGTCTTTTTCCTCCTTTTGATTTGTTCATGAAGTAATGCATCACTCTTGAAACCCTTGCTCACTCACAGCATGTTGTCATCTGTGAGAGTGCACCACAAATGAGTAATACTGTGAACTTCCATAGAGCTCACCAAGGACGAGTGCCTATTTCAACTCTGCCGCACTACACTCACATTCAGTTATCATATTATTACTGCTTGCATGCATTTGCCTTATCCCATTAAGTTCAGTGTATGTTGTGGTGGCTAGTGTACATGCCTCAGTCTAATAAAGTTGTAATATTGTTCTAGGTAGTGTGGTATGTCCAAGTTACAACACATCATTTTTCAAATTTTAAATATGATAGAGCTTATCCAGAAGTGAGAAGTGTGGCAGGTTTTATGAATCTCACCATAAAAAGATCATTCAATTTCCTGTGAAATTTATGAAAACTGGTTGCTCCTCCTGCAAAAACACAATTACACACACAAAAGCTGCCAGCAAACTACTCAAAAATATAGATACGTAGAGTTTTGTAACAGTATCTTGAAAAAAACCATGGTCTTTGTAGTTGAGCAGTTTTTTCATTCTCACTGGTTTCATTGAATAGTTTTTTAAAATGTTCTCACTGTCAATGACACAGTCAACAGCATTAAGAAGAGAGAATCATGTGGTAGACATGTTTTTTAAGATCTTGTGAAGCTTATTCCATGCAGTAATTGACATAGTTAAAGAGCTGCATGCCTTTTAGAACTTTTTGTGGGTAGTAGTATATATCAGTTGCAGATATTTCAGTGTCAAAGTTTTGGATAGAATTCACTCCATTTTGTGTAGCTAAAGGATTCAAATGATACATAGTGCAGTCAAACTAACAATGTACCACAATTATTGAAACTTTTATTAAAAAAATAATGAGTTGAAACTGTTGTTATTTACATGTAAAAAACTAAATATAATTTGTAAAGGATAAAAGGTATAATGCTCTGCAAACAAAGAATGGAGCAATGGGTATCTCACTAGTCACTTAGGAACTGTATTTGCAATTGCTAATGATTTTCTCAAAATACTTGTGATGTAATTGTGAAGACATGAGGAAGATACGTAGCAAACTGTTACTCTGGTAGAATATTCATGAATTTAAAATAAACAGTTATATTAAAGTTTACATTTGCCTACATGTGCCTAAAAGAGACTAAAAAATGTGTGAGAGTTAATTTAAAAGCTACTCAATTATTGTACACTCAACAGTGATGCCACAGCATAAAAATCAGTATGCCAAATTGCAATATAACTACTTGTTTATTCACTTACATTTGTGAAGTTAGCGAACCACCACTGTAGTAGATAAGTACATTATATAGTCCGTACTAAACAGATGGTAAAAGGGTATTGCATTACTTCTGAAACAATGATATTTAAGCAAATGCCATAATATTAGCAGGGCTCCCAAAAGCCTGTAATTTTAGCCTAGAAACTGTGATAATTATGGACAAATCTTAATACTTGATATGTCTGTCAATAGTGATATCTTACATCTTGTCACAGCTTGCTCTCAGTGTGTTACCCAAAAGACAGCCCTGCGGGCAATGTTTTCTTCATGGCCCACACTGTAGCATCCATGGAAAATGCATCCATGTTGAATTCACAGAACCCTTCTGAAATTCTTCTTGGTTGTTGGTTGTTTATACTTTCTCTAAATTTCCGTATGTTACCTGCTGTCCTACAACATGAGCTATGGCTATGCCTCAGGCACTCTCCAAAATTTTTTCTATTAAAGGAATGCCTTATATGCTTGTGATGGATAACAGTCCACAGTTTGTGTCTCACGTTTCGCAAGAATTTTGTGGCCATCAAGGTATTCACCAAGTGATGGCACCTTCTTTTCACCTCATATCTAATGGCTAGAAGGAACATCTTGTCCACACATTCAGGGTTCAGATGATGTAGTATATGACAGAATACTCTATGGATGCCACATCGGTGTACTCCTTGAGTTCCTACAGATTTACACCAGTGAGTGAGTGTAGTCTGGCTGAGATTCTCCACTGTTGTCAGCCATACAAACCTCTTGCATTTGCTCATGCAACCTGCTGCCATGGTTCATTTCTGGCTCCACAGTATGGGCTTAGGGGTGTTTGGTTGCTGACCAGAGTGCATTCTAACCACACTGCATGGCTGCTGCATCTGTCAGGTGAAAAACAGTTATGGGCTGATAGGTCATAGCCATGACCACCCTCTTGAGGATGTTGCCATCTCCTGCCTCTCCTCTGAGGTCCATCTGCCCGCAGCACCTGCTGCTGAGTCTTCTCCCAATACTTTGCTGCCAGCGACAATTCTCCCAATGGCTGAGCTGGCACCTTCAGGCACTTCAATGATGGGGTCCTCGACCAAGTGATTGATGTCTTCAGCATTGCCACAGTTCCATAACACTGAGAAACCAGACATCGAGATGCTACCAGTATTGTTGCCAGTTCTCTCTTATGGCATTTTGTGGAGGAGCAGCTACAGCGCATTCCCATGAACATGCTAGTTGTACATCTACTCTCCAATTCCAGTCCAGAATCTCCTCCTGCCACCACCACCACCACCACCACCACCACCACCACCACCTGTGGAGTTCACCAAGGAGACCATGGATGTTTCACACATGTCACAATTCCTGCATTGGTGGAGCACCATTGCCTGAAGGGGAAGGTGTGCTGCAACCCTGTACATAATACTTGGATATATGCAGCACTGGCAGGCATTCAGCATGCTACAATTCGAATATTCTGCCAGTAGCATTTGTGAAGGCTGGCAACCAGAGGCCACCTGCAGTAGCCCACATGACTTGTGCACATGGCACCACTTCCACCATACCATCTACTGGAGCCGTTCACTTCATAAGCACAGTGCAACAAGTGCTTGCCGTCTTACTGTGTTCATACTTATTGTCTGGAACCATTTGTATCAGTACCTAAATTGTTTTTACGTCTGCGCCTAGGTCCTCAACTGTTCTTTGCTTGTAACCAGAAGATGAATAAACTTTTATTCATTGTGGTTATACTGTCACTTATGTCTTGCAGTATGATACACTGTTTCCAAGTATGCATATTCTGCTGGACAAGACAAAAGGTATGAAACTTTACCTGGATGTAGGGTTGATGGAGAAGGCAGAAGAAAATAGAAAACGGATTATCCTATCATTGAGGCTGTGGTTCTCCATGGACATCAAGAGATAGCATTAAGGGACGTCGGGAATTCTGGCTTACTGGACTAACAAGATGAAAAAAACATGGGTATATTTCAAGCCATTCTAAAATATCGCACAAAAGATGACAAAAACCCAATCTAAGATCAGATCATCAGCTGCTCAAAAAACCAACTCAAGGGAAGGATTGTTCAGTGCATTAATGATGTCAAAGTTTTCATAGTTCTAGCAGATGAAAGATGTAAATGCTAAAGAATTAGTGGGATCTATAATTTAAAACTTAACAACATTTGGTCTTCATATGTCATTTTTACAATGACAGATTTATGATGGTGCTGTATCCATGTCAGTAGAAGCCCATGAGGTTTATGCATTCATACAATAGGACTACCATTTAGCTGTACATTCTCATTGGGCTACTCATAAATTCAGTTTGGTGGTCACATACACATGCAACATTCCATTTATCAAGAATTCACTAGGAACAAGGGAAACCATACATAATTTCTTTGGGTCACTAAAGTGTAGGCAAATATTAAATGATGTCCTTGATCATTAACTGATGTAGAAGTCAGAAGTCTAAAACATACAACACTCACTAAATGGACTGGATATCCTTGCAGTGCACAAATCAAAACAAAAAATTATTGCTGTGTTGTTTTGGCTCAGGGGAAGATTCAAGAATTTGACGAGACCACATCCTATGATGCCTTGATTCTGTTATCAGCCATCACTAAGGGAGATTTTGACATGCATTTGGCTATCCTTTCTGAAAATTTTGTGCTGGGTGAGTCCATTTGCCATCCACCTCAGTACCAAGATACAGATTTTGCAGAGTTGATTGGCACTGCCAGGGACCTCAAAAGGGAAATGCTGGCAATGAGATAAAATTATGATACTTTCAGCTGGCCAAGAAATGAACTTTAAACAATGGAGATCAAATTGGGCAGCCACACATTTCTACCAAGCAAGCACATCATGCAGCTCATGAAATTGGCGAAGATGTTGAGGGTTACTACAAAGTGTCTGTATTCATACCCTTTCTGGATGCCTACATTAGTTAACAGCGGGATTGGTTCTTGACACATAGTGAACTTTTTAACAACTTTAATTCTCTTCTACCAAGAAGAACTTAATACATCAACATCACTGATGGAGTCACAAAATGCCATTAATTTTATGATTCAGATTCATGGGCTGCCATATTAACAGTGACAGTGCCTAAGTTGAAATTTTTTTTATCAGTGTCGAAGTCAACTGGAGCAACTGCCTAGAAACGAAATGAGAGCTATGCATATCCATGAACATCTGATCTGTCCCAATTTTTTTTCTGTTACTACAGCTCTTGGCAGCTGTATCAGTGACAACAGCCATGAATGAGCACAGGCTCTCCGTGATATACCTAAGGAATACAACTAGAGAGGCATTTATTAATTGACTCACCATGATGACAAATCACCAAGAAGAAAGGCTTGGTGCCCAAACAATGATAAGTCATGGCAGAGAACAAAGAGACTGACATCATCTTTTTGTATTTTGAATTTTCAGTAAATGCGGTACTCATTTTTTTTTCTATATATATATACATTAAAGTAGCAGCCAAAATCAGAATTTATACAATTCAAAGTAAATTCACATGGGCCTAGGCTATAAAAATAGGCAATTAACACATCCATGCGGAAAATTCTCTTAGCAACTAGATTACATCTCATTAAAATTAGTCAAACTTCAAAACTTTATAAAATTGATTTCTTGATGTAATCCACAATGTCAATACATTGTTTTTGAAATTCCATTAGAGTTCTAACTAAACAAATGTTAAACACTTTATCTTTATTATTTTGGGCATTCAATTAGTATTGATCAATAAAACTACTTTTAAATTTGAGCTATAGCAAAATGAAAGGCATAACCACCTCCCACCACAACAACAAAATTTTCAACAGAGTTGGAACATCTGCAGGTGTCAAAAAAGCAAACAAGACCAAAAATAGATAAACAGAAATCTTAAAATGATTTAAGAACTAATTCTACAGCAAACTTTCAAAATATATGTTTCAGAAATATATTGTTTTCCTTATTAGTTACACTTTATTAAAAAGGACATCCATTGCTAACATTGGCAATGCATGCTTCTTCAATGGTGCTCAACCTTGAGGAAACTGGTCCTAGTAGTACTGAACAAAAAACTTAAGCACACTTAATTCTGCTGTGGAAGTACTGTGGACTCAAACCCAGAGAAACACACACATACCCTGTATTATATACATTTATTAAGTAATAATTTACCAACAAATAACATTCTTAATAGTTTACAAAATTTCTAAATAACAGTGACAACCTCAGCAACCTTGCTGACTTCTGCCTTCAAAGTACACAAGGTATGTTTAACTTCTAAAACTTACATATATTATAAAATTATGAAACATAACTGGTAAATAATCACTCAGCAAAATTAAAAGGGAACCAATGTAACCAACATTGGGATGAAAATAAAATTAAATCATCTGATTTTAAGAATGAGTAATGAAACTTAATGTTCACTAGAAAGCTTATGCCAAGAAGTGCCAAAAAAATTTTTTAACAGAAAATATTCTTTACCTTAAAGTATAATTTTAATACTCGTAACTTATGTAAACTCAGTTTTGGCTGAGTACAATCAGGTGACAGAAAATCACAAAGCATTATGAGCTAGCTGTTATCTTTCATAACTTGCTTCAAGCACCATAACTTGCTTCAAGCGTCATAACCAGTTAAATTCAAAATGGACTAAAGAAAGTTTAAGGGCACTAAAGTAAGTGGGACAACACACTAAACATATTTAAAAGGTAATGCCTCAACAAACACATAATTATATTTGAAACATACTGTCTCGGGAAACACATAAAACATTTGAAACAGTTTAGCCTCTGTTCTTAGAATCATCAACCAACAAAAGCCTTAGAGGAAGTCAAATTCAGGAATGCAAAGCCCAGACACACACCTGAATATTCTGAGCAGAAATAAGCCCCTTGACCTAATTCCAGAGAAAAATTATTTGTGTGCACATGTGATGCTCACCATGTATGAAGTCTTGCTTTGTCATCCATCAATATTATCTCAGGAAACATCAACAGCAGGCAACTAAAATGGGGATTATCTGTCAACTCCATCTTGTGTTTCTGATCACCAATGTGCATCACTTCTATTAATAGGCAGTAGCTGGCCATCAATCACTATGATTACCATGGTTACTCCATATCAAGCCAAGGAACAACACCATGATCCGACTGCCAGAGTGCCACTGCACTATTACTGCAGGATCTTCCCTCAACCCAAACTATCAACAGTTTGAATGGTGCATACATTGCTTATCTGGCATCGCACAGAGTGCCACAGCATTTGACTGGCAATATCAGGAGAGGTTATGGAGTAAACTTGTTCACTAGTTTACTACCTTCAAGTATTCATTTTCTGCCACTACAGATTTGAAACATCTGTTAGTGTGACAAAAGTAATGAAGATCAAAAGTAACGAAACTGAAATGTTAAAATTTTTAAGAGCTAATACTTCAGCTAATTTACAACATGTATGTTATAGAAAAATATATTTTCTTAAGTGGTTCCACTATTAAAAAGCTTACACTGTAGTCAACACTGCAAACCCAAACTTCTTCAGTGACACTCAACTCAGAGAAAAGTTCGTTAGAGTGCTGATGAGGGATGATTTTTTCACTGCCAGTATTTGACTGGCAAGCAGAACTGAGGCTACGGAGAAAAGTTGCTGATCTTCAGTCTTACCAGTTTACTGTTTCCAAGTATTCATATACTGTCACTAAAGATGTGAAACACCTGTTAGTGTGGCAAAAGCAAACAAAATCAATAATAAATAAATAGACAGCAGTAAAAGCTTTAAGAAGTAATTCTCCAGAAAACTTACAATACGTATGTCACAGAAAAATACGTTTTATTACGTAATCATGCTCTATATAAAACAACCTTGGTAGCCAATACCATTAATATATTTTTCATCATTGATGCTCGAAACATAGGAAGCTCTTTAGGATGCTGACAGTGGGATGAAATTTTCACTACCAGTGATGGATCGGCAAGGGGTGGGGAGGTTTTGGAGAGAAGCTGCTGATATCCAGTTTTAACAGTTTACTATCTTCATTTATTTGATCCATGGGAGAGAATCATAGAGATATGGAAGGAACTGAATTGGAAGACTTTAGAAGGTAGACATAAACTATCCTGAGAAAGCCTGTTAACAAAGTTTCAAGAGTTGGCTTCAAACAATGATCCTACAAATATACAAGCCCCTATGTTTCTCTCTTATAGGCATCATGAGGATAAGATTGGCGTAATTACTGCACACAAACAGAGGAAATCAAACAATCATTCGTCTTACACTCCATATGTGAATGAACAGAAAGAAACCCTAATAGCTGGTAAAATGGCATGTACTCTTTGCCATGCCCTTCACATTGCTTTGCAGAGTATAGCTATAGATGTAGATATAGTTCATTCATATTCTGTCACTAAATATGTATGACACCTGTCTGTGTGACAAAAGCAGAGAAAATAAATAAATAGAAACCTTAAACTTTTTTCAGTACTAATTCTCCAGTAAATTTAAAGAATATACATTACAAAAAATATATTTTCTTAAGTGGTTCCACTTTATTAAAAAATTTCCTCCATAGTGAATATTTCTACAGGCAATTTTTTGCTTACCAACTACAAGATCTCTGCAGAACTGGTTAAAAAAGGCAGAGTTGGAGCCTAGTGTAAACAATATGCTCCTTCAGTGGCACTCGTCTCAGACAAAAGCTCATTGCAGTGCTCAGGGTGGATGAAATTTTCACTGCCAGTTTTTGACCAGAAAGGGTGGGGAGGGTGTGAAGGGAAGTTCTTTATCTCCAGTCTTACAAGTCAGTATCACCAAACAGCTTATTAACATAATAGCAGAATAAAATGTGCTGCAGCACTCCTGAACACCTCCTAATGGCTTGAGTTGGAAACTAAAACTGGTACTGAACAGCTGATTTACACTGTGAGGCTCAAAAGACTTGCTTTATATATCATCTTACCTTGCAGACCTAAGAAATGGTTGTTAGATGTTGTGTAAGTGCTATATAGGGCTGTAATACTTACCAACAGCAAAGAAATCCAAAATCTTTCTTCAGGTTCCCAAAAAATAAAGACACATTAGTACAATAGATTAAGCAGGCTATCAGTAGACCTACTAATAACACTTTCTTTTAATGAATGGTATCTTTTACATTTTGATTTACCATACATGTTTTTAATTTGTTTATAGACCAAGCCAGAGGGTTATTTGTATCCAGGGAGCTGACTTGGATGACATTTTGAAAAAAAATGGTGCAGAGCATTTGAATGAAAGCTATGTTGTATTCCTAGGGTACTTTGAGGAGATAGACTTCAGAAACAAGAATTTATTAAGCCAAGGGTAAGTGTTGTAACTTTTGTTCCTTGTGCATAGTGTTCTAAAAAAAGTGGTTAGTGTAATATAACAGCAGATGTATAATAGGAAGTGCTATTTTAATCACTTTATTTAAAGAGTATATGAGATCTTAAAAATACTAGTACAGCACCTTCACTGACAGCCTATTATATTTACATGTGAGCTATACTTTATGGAACACAACACGGCTAAAACAAATTTAAAATAATGAATTATATTTTCCTTGTTTTTTTTTTGAGTACTTAATCTTGTACTGTGCCTTCAATTCTACTACCTATGACAAAGGAAGAAGCAGACCAGAAGAGAAAGAGAGAAGAAGATATAGCCGGTAATCATGAGGATCTTGGGAAAAATAGTGAGTGAAGAGAAGAGAAACAGTGAGGAAGATAGTGAGCAAGTGACAAAGAGATTAAGAACATTGCAGAATGTACTGAGCAGGTACAAGTCAAGTAATATAAAATTAGGAACTTAAGTTTGACAGAAGTAATTACTGTGTGTGAGTGCAGTCAATAATGCACCTAATGATGTTGCAGAAAAATTTATTATCCTTCTGGCAACCCTGAAAAATAGGAAGGCTCAGTGATGACACTATTTAGAACAGAACAAAAGTTTCTGTTTAGAACTGTATTTTTGACCCCTGAAGACATACATGTTTCTACAGGCACTTTTTTGCTTACCAACTACTGGAGCTCTGCAGAACTGGTTTAAAAAGGCAGAGGTGAGGCCTAGTGTAAACAATATAGCTCTTGACCTATTAATAATAAAATGTGGAAAGATGGAACCTATAGAAAGGTTTGTGTCTATACTATCTGATGAAATGTCTCTTAGACCATATTTGACTTATATTTCACATAATTATTTGTTTCAGGGGTTTGAATTCTTAGGTTTAGATGTTCAGTTAATAACTCCAATCCATCACAGTGACAACTGTGGAACCCGGCTAGGCCAGTAATGGTTAAGTGTTTATCTTTGAATTTCAAGCAAAGTGTAGGATACTATTTAATAATGGATAACATGCCAGGATAATGCATACCACTACAAGAAATGTTATTTCAGGTTGTAATACAAATTCAACAGGCAGGGTTAATACCCAAAGCAGTTATTGGCGATCAATCTACTAATAACGCAAAGACGAGAAATATTTTAGATGTGACTTGAAAGGGCCCCTTTATTGAGGTAAATGGAGAAATGATATAATTCCTTTGGGATCACCATCACTTGATTACATCACTGAGAAATAATGTTACGAAACATGATTTGCACTGGGAAGGGAAAGTTTGTAGTTGGTCCCATATCGAGAAATTTTATGAAAAGGATCCCGTAATGGTACCTCGAGTTGCTGCTTACTTGACAAATAAATGCATCACACTCCCTCCATTTACGCTCCTGAGGGTACATTTAGCAGTACAGATACTAAGTCTTTCTGTTGTTACAGATACAATAGTGTGTGTAGGTTTCAATTCCCTACCATTATCTACCACTTTCACAGCTGATGTCAGCCCTGAATCTATAATATTTCCAAACCAGTGCAAAAATTTGATAGTGGCCCCACCCTTCCCTGCTCTTTTCCTTGAGTTTGAGATAGGGCATCAAAATTTTTTTAAAAAAATATCAATTTTTCGAAAATATATTAATTTTGTAGTGCACATCTTTCTGAAGAGCTTGTTACATAAAACATATATGTTCAAGAAAATGTAGACATGTTATTTGGTCTTGTGTGCCAAACTGCAATGCCACTCCTAAACACATGGTGATTGTCTATTGCACATCACTGTATTTTGCCCTATGGAATTCAAGATTATATATTTTGTAATGCAAGAAATCAAGCCTATATTCAGGACAGTGGAGATTAAAATGTCCTATGGTGCCTCTCCTGCTCCCAGATGGCTGGTTAAACATTCTACACCCTTTGAAAATAACTCAAAGTTAATACTGGGTGGGATTATTTGTAACTGTGAGAATAAAAAATCTTCATAAGATTTGCAATATTTATTGCCTATTAGCTAATAAATTTCTATTTTGTATGACATAAAATTAAATATAGAAACATAAAAGCAGAAAAAATGGGAGATAAGCAAGACAGTACCCATTTCTTCAATCCTTTGGTCCCAGCACTGTTTTCTCTCTAATCTTGCTATAGCATGCTTTCCTTTCTGTAAAAGGATCTATTATCTAATCACAGTTCAGTTTGCCAAACATTTTTCTACAGGAAAAATCAAAATGTCATTGCCCAACACTGAGAAAACTGTTAATACGAATAGTATCCAAGAGACGGGTGTGGTTTCTTTATTTGAAAATGCCTACTTTGTCACTGTCTGGTACATAAAACAAAATAGGCCTTTCTAATATTATTGTAGCACACACCAAATAATCAAAGCTGTTTTGGCACAAATGGCCATTTTATTTACCTCATTTACATAAATAATGTGACAGAATATAATACATGAAGTACCAATATCAAATGTCCATTAGGCCTTAACTACAAGCAAAAAGTTTTACTGTGGGAAATGATTTCACATTTTATTCATATGCTCCAGTTTCTCGAGCATGAGATCAAAAAGTAATGGTAGTATGAAATTTTTATATAAATTCATAATCATCATATTCTTCCACATAATTTGTGTGATGTCCCTGTTGCTTCTCCTTCATCAATCTAACATCCTGTCATCACTAATTCTGTCACTATTCCTGCCACTGTCAAAACTTATTATCCAATTAACTTTACTAACCCTGCCAGAATCATCAGTTTAGTTATCCCACATTTATCCTCTGGTTACATGTTGTTATGTGTTCACACAATGCATTTTCCACACTATTACAAGAATGCAATTCAAGTGGCTGCCAACTGGGGACTGTACAACTGGATCTTAGTACGTAGTGGTCTGACAAAAATTTTCTGTCAAAATTTCATTTTCTTGGATACACCAAGAAGATAATATGCAATTTTTATTACCTGTTAGACATTTATTGCAACTATGATAGTCTGGATCTATAGATTTCACAAATAATTGTAACAATGCTTATCATTCACACACCCAGTCAACCACATAAACAAACAGCAAATCACAAATAATTGTATCATCACTTATCATTCACACACCCAGTCAACCACATGAACAAACAGCAACTGGCATTCTCCCAGTCTGGTATATTCACCTCAGCTCATACATCCCTGACCCTTTTGTCTGCAGGAAAGTTTGTTTTATTTCTAGATGTGACAAGGATTCCCCTGACAGTTCGCCCCCTCCACCCCCCAAGATTCAGGCCTGGCTGAAGTTATTGAAATCTGTAATGTTCTGTTTGATAATTTCAATTTATCAAAATTTATAAGCTGAAAGCAATTTAAGAACCCTTTTCATGCCAATTCTAAGCATTTAGAGAAGATTGAGGAATTTCAACACATTTTCAAACAGAAAGTTGTTCAAAATGCGGATGTGAGCTATAAAAGTAACTCACAATGTATCAAAGGATCGATAGATAATGCCAAAAGACATCTGTTGCTGTGGAAGGAACTAAGTGATGGATTTGGTTTTAGTTTTCTGTTCACCCGAAGACTGTCTCAGGATTGCATGGAAAATGCCTTTTATAATATACAAAGGAAAGGAGATAACAATATAGTACATGATGCTTGTAAATTCTGCAGTGCAATATGGACAGTTACCATGGTCAACAGTTTGCTTTCTCTCTCTCAACAATAGCTATGAAGTAGATGCAGTAGCATTCCCAGTAAAATTAAATGAACTGAAGAAATTGTCTTTCAAGGCACCTGTGAGCAAAATGTCTGCTAAAGAGAGTGTTTACTTTTCTCTGTATGCAGATAGGTATCAGTATCAATGACGATAGGCCTATTGGAGCAAAGGCCAGGAATTATACTGTGGGATAGGTATGCAGTGGGTAGGAATATGAAAAATGTAAAATGGCTCTGGCACTATACAATGATAATGAGCGGAAGGTTGACGACTTCCATTTAGAGATGAAGAGATATGGCAGAAACAATATGCTGTTCCTTAATGCGTGTGCTCAGAATTTATCATAGTAAATCACAGAAATTTTTAGACATAATTTTACTAAATCTGTTACTGAAAGCAGTTATGGGGCCATAAGCAAGATGGTTCACTTGCTGATGAATGAATGTGCTGAATTAGGAGGAGTTTGCAATAGTTGTTATTTGGTGTTGGCAAACAAATATTTTTCAGTTCTAATCAAAGCATTTGTAAATAAGAAATAAAGTATTGTTCTGTATCACAAATGAAAAAGAGTTGCCTTCAAGTATGGAAAGCAACTCACTAACAGGCCTAAATGCTTATGGAAAGTGCATACATTTATAGACCTGGAAATTATGCCACATACAGTTGTGTTATTTTCAGTTTGCATTCAATCCAAATAAACTCTGCAGAACAAAATTGCTTTAGGTTTCTTGAACCATACTTTTTAAATAAAATAAGAAATGTAAATGTTGCAAAGTAATTTTGGCATGTATGGTATCCTACTTGAACAAACAGATGGCACAGCTAGCGGTGGCTCCTGAAAAATTCATTCAAAATCCACAGAGTTTGTACTTTTATCTTTATAGGGTATTTGGTATCACATAGTATCCACATATTGTCACAAAACATTTACAACTCTTATTGTTGTAACTGATGAAAAGAAGATCAAAAATGAATAGAAATCATTCAACCTTTTAAGAATTAATTGTTCAATAAACTTAGATATGTTACAGGAAAGTATGTTCTAAGTAGTTTGACTTCATTAAAAAAAAAACCACCTCCATAGCCATCACCATTAATACATTCTTCTTCAGCTGCACTAGGCATGCAGGAAGCTTGTTACAATGATGGCTATGCATGAAGTTTCGTTGGCAGAAGCTATAGGGAGGCTTTGAAGAAGAGTTGCTGGTCTCCAACCTAACCAGATAATACCTACAAGTATCCATATTATGTCACTAAGAATTATGAACCCCTCTTAGTCTGATGAAGTAAGAGAAGCAAAAAATTAAATAAATAGAAATCTTAAAATATTTTAAGCCCTACTTCTCCTGTAAATGTATGGTATAACCTGATGGAAAAAGAATCACATCACCAACAAATATTAGTGAAGGGTACTGAAATTTCAAGAAGATATTTGTCTAGGTAGCATATTTTAAGTGTTTGACATTGCAAGTTCACTGGTCGATGCAAGCATGAGGTAAGCTTTTGCAAATGTGAAATGCTGGTACATTAACAACTGGTGTAATGACCAGAATGTTAACTACAAGCATGCAAACATATATGAATTGTGTGATACAGGTGCCTGATGGAAGTTTGTGTAATGGAGTTCCATGCCTGTTGCACTTGGTCAGTCAGTTCAGGGACAATTAATGCTTTTTGTGGATGACACTGGAGTTGCTGCCCAATGATGTCACATATGTGCTCAACTGGAGACAGATATGGTGATTGAGCAGGCCAATGCAACACAGTGACACTCTGTTGAGCATGTTCAGTTACAACAGTGGTATGTGGCTGAGTGTTGTCCTGATGGAAAACACTCCCTGGAATTCTGTTGATGAATGGCAGCGCAACAGGTTCAATTCCCTGACTGACATACAATTTTGCAATCAGGATGCATGGGATAACCACAAATGCCCTCTTGCTGACATACGAAATTGTGACCCAAACCATGTGTTTGTCCAGTGTGTCTATCACACAGACAGTTTGGCAGAAGCCCCCTTCAACTGGCCTCCTCCTAACAATCACATGGCCGTCACTGGCACCAAAGCAGAACCAGCTTTCATCAGAAAACACAACAGACCTCCACCCTGTCCTCCAACAAGATCTCGATTGACATCACTGAAGTTGCTAATGGCGATGGTTTGGGGTCAGTGGAATGCATACTACTGGGTGTCTGGTTTAGAGCTGTCCTTGAAGGAGCCAATTTGTAACAGTTTTATATGTGACTGTAGTGCTAACTGCTTCTCAGATTGCTGTTGCACATGAAGTATAATGCAGCAGAGCTATACGCAAGAACATGGTGGTCTTCCCTTTCAGAGATGCAATGTTGCCATCCAAAGCCCAGTCATCTTTTGACCATGCCTTCTCTTGAGCACCACTGCAAACAACCATGTGCAGTGGCTAAATTCATGCCACAAACTTCTGCAATACTGTAAAAGGAACATCCAGCATCTCGTAGCCCATTACACATCTTCATTCTGAGTGTGTTGTTGATAAAGGCACCTTTGCTGCCTTAAAGGCATCCTTGACCAGCATCAACCCACCACATCCAGGGTTAGGAAGGACTAAAGATCTTGAGGTGTACATTACTAGTAAAGACAATGCACAACCATAATTTTATTATGCTTGGCTTGTCTCCCATGCTACATGTGGGTGCCTACTCAGGAATGGCAACAATGGAAAGACAGTAGGGTAATATATCATATCTCTGCTTGTCAGTGGGCATACCCCATGGTCATGTTAAAAAGGCCATCAGGACGTTTACATCCGTGTGCTGATTCCTAATCAACAGTGAATCCACAAACTGCTATGGATTCATTTACTCTTCTATGACCAGAAGAATTAATGGACAAACTGAGGTAGAGCAGATTGTTTTCTATTACTGGTTTATGCAAAGCTGACTTATAGGTACCACAGGACAAGCAGTAAAAGAAATATTTTGTGATCAACATTCACCTGGGTTTGTTCCATTTCCAAAGACTACTATTCAGAAGTGATTCAGCTTCTGGTATTTTTCAGTGTTTCCTAGAACAATTAACAGCAAAATTCCCTTCCTGTATAAACTGTCAGGGTGACAATGAAGTCATATGTTGTGTGCCTGCTGAACATTTGGCAAAATTAGAGTGCATGTTTCAAGATCTTACTGTGGCTGGCTGGCACCATGTAACACCAAGGAGCTACAGGTCATCATGGACAAGCTCACATATGACATTACATTTACTGCGAATGCAGTGCAAACTACTGCTCTGCTGAACCAGCTTTACCAGAAAGGTGTTCCCTTGGTATGGCCCCAATAATATAAGGATGTGTTTCAGCAGTTAGAGGATGGATTGTTAAGTTGTTGTTGTCTGATCATTTTCATTCAGCTAAGCCTGTTGCATTTCCTTTGGATTCATCATGTTATGGGACTGGAATTCTACTCTCCCAAACTACTGGTTCATCTGAGAGGCTCATTGCTTTTGCCTTGAAAACTCTCGACAAATCACAGTCTAGTTACACTCAACTTCAAAACCTTCACACAGGGTTACTAAGTTCCATCAATTTCTTTATTGTCAGCGGTTCTATTTGGTTATGACTCATCATCTTTTAATGAATTTGTTTAATCCTTCCAAGCCTATCCCATGGTAGACAGGGGAATACTGCAATGTTGGGCTCTGTTGCTATCTAATTATTAGTAGTACAAGTTGCTGTACACACCCGCTGCACAACATTTGAATGCATTTGATTTGTCTATGGAATCATGTTGCCAAATCAATACTAAAGATTTTGAAATTCTTCAAAATCTTACTCTTGATTCTTGGTATATTGCTGGAGCAACTGCTTCTGACTGAGCTCTTTGGGTAGTCAATTAGTTTTAAAGAAATTCCCCATCCACTTATGTGTTGCTACTTTTTGCATGGTCATGCACTGTCCAGGTAATTAGATGTTTTGCTGTTGTGTGCAGTGTCCAACAAGGCTCAGATAGTGATTCCTCACTTCCTCCAACAGGGAGTTTTGCCTCTGTTGCACCAAGGACACTGGGGCATAGATCACACAAAGTGTGCACCCAATGTCATTCTACTTGGCAGGGCATCAATGCCCAAACTCAGCAAGTGATCACTGACTGTAATGTGTGTATCAGCATCAGTGTGTTATACCACAATGCTTTTTTCAGTGCCAAAGTACATCCAGACATTGTAAATGCATCCACATTGATTTTGTGACTCCACTCTGGAGCACATGATGTTTCTTGGTGGTAAATTCATACATTAAATTTCTTTTTTGTGTCCCCTTGACATCTATCACACCTAATAGTACTCAATCAGCTTTGTCTTCTATTTTTTATCTTGAAGGCCTTCGTGAAGCTCTGGTGTCAGACAATGGATCACAATTCATGTCAGTCAGTTTTCAATAGTTTCGTGCCTACAACACACACCATGTAAATATTGCACCTTTTCTCCTTGAAGCTGAATGGTTCATTTAAACATTGAAGAGTCTGTTCAAGAAACTTCATTCCTCTCACACACAGGAGCAAACCTTAAAGATTTTCTTTCCTCATACAGCTCCTTGGCACATGACAGGAAGTCTGTGGCGGAATTATCAGACAGTCATCGTCACTGTATCATGTTGCATATTCTGCAGCCGTCATGGGAACAGTTCATTCTGCTGGGTCACAAAAAGCTTCAGCTGCAGGACAAAGTTTTCATTAAAGTTTCTGATATGGCATTGAAAGCACTGCATAATTTCACAAGTTTTCATTTTTATGTTGTTGAAGGCTCCTCTTGGCTGCATGTATGAAGCAGCACTTTTATGCCAGTGACTCTGCCACAGAATATTTGCCTACTAACCAACAGCTGGGGTCCGCAGTAGTAGTCATCTCCATCTCTGCTCCTGTCACACTTGGTGCCACCCTTAGTGGTGCCAATAGAGATCATCAACACCTCACCTTCACTGGTGATGGTGTTGCAGCCTGAGCCAATGACTGTTGAGGCACCACCCCCAGACAGCCATCACAACACCTACAGAGTTTTGCTTGTAGACAATCCATCCACAGTGTCTGCATCACTGCACCCTGTGATCAAATTTTTGGTGGTGTTCCCAGTCACTTGCAAGGTAGCTACTGGGGTGTAGACAAACAGCCACCTGCAGCCATTGTTATACTCCCTGTCTCCTCACCTACGCCCACATTCAGGCCTCCCCCCCCCCCCCCCCCCCCCCAACTAAAGAGCCTATATACGAAGTGGCCAATGATTCTCCAGTGTCATGTGTCTGCTAAACTTCAAGTGGAATGTTCAAACTGGCAATAGTGGAATGCAAAGTCTGTGGAAATAAATCTGTTGCTGAGGCAAAAACACAAGAAGAAATTACAAAAAATACTCTGATAAATGTTTTTCAAATGATTGAATGCATACTGGATCAATAACACACACTCCTAGTAGTCCAATTATAGTACAGTTTCCTAGATATTTCTGCTTTGAAGCTCATTAAGGAAACAAATAACCACACTAACAAGAATATAAACAACAAATATAGACCCTGTAGGATTTATTTTTCATCTCAAGCATAGAATGTTAAAAATGAAATGCGTGTTACATCTGATAAAACAAAGTCATAAGCAGTCATCCACTTGTAATGCACAAAAATGTATGAAGAAATGACAAAAAGTATTCAGAAGACGCTCTCACAGACTGTAGGCTTCTCATGGGTAATTTCTCCAATAAGAAGCATTACCAAGATCAGGCAATGTTAAATTTACTGCAGTAATGAACAAATATAACAATAAAACTGACTGTATCCCACAACAAATATTATTGTCTTAGTTTGGAAAATAAATCTGCAGGTGTGGTCCACAATCTTCAAGTGGACGCTTATGTACAGCCAGTAGTTGTGAAGCATCCAACTACAAATGTAAGAAGCATATGCTAACAATTTATCCATGTCAAAAGTCAGGTGATAATAATAATGAAATCAAACAATGTCTTGTGTCCTGGCTCAGAGTAAAGTGGTAACTGATGTCAGCATTTGTTGAAACTTTCTGTTACCAGTAAGGACTTGCAGGCTCCACAAAACCTGATGGTGGCATGCTTGGAATTTTAAAGAAAAATAGAACATAAAAAATCAGTACATTGCAATACTTGTTGGTGCAATGGTGTTTAAAACAAGAACAGGCGCCTGAAACAGAGAGCTGGCCCAATGAAGTTAGGAAGCAAACAATTCTGATGACAGACATAACCTAAAAAAAGTCTACGAAGATAGACTATTAAGGAATTAGCAGTTAAATTATGACAGTCCATAAGAGGTACAATGTTAACAACACAAACGTGTGTTGAATTCAGATTCCTTTTCTATCTATCTGAACTTACCTCAGGCCTGCTGTGTCCCGCATTCAAATACCTGGTTTTTCTGATCACTTCCTCTTGACCAGACATTACAGTCCACAGGAAGGAGGTATAAATTTTTGACAATGGTTCCACACTGACAAATTTCTATTGGGTCTAGCACAAATTGTGGGCATACAGTCTCTCTGCCACAGAACATTAATATTCAAGTTGCAACCATCAGTGAAGATTTGCATCTCCCAAATGACTTACACAGTGAATAGCTCTGAGATGACCTGAAATTTTGATATGTTGTTCCCCTTATTGCTATCCTATGTAGTTTCCTACATACATGGCCTTCATCAGCAGTACTGAATTAGATTAAATGCAATGGTCAATAGGCCCCATTGTGAGGAAAAAATGCACACAAGGACAAGTTGGAGTTCACCAGACAGAGAAAGCACTGAGGTGCAGACTGGCACAGAAGGAACTTTGAGTGTATGTGTGGAGGGGGGAGGGAGGGCTTGCACTTCTCACTGCTTCTCATGGTATCTGTTCTTTCAGACATGTCCAAAAGAACAGATACCGTGTTCATATAGTTAAGTCTAACTGGCCATTGACCTTCTTCTTCTGTGCTGGATGCACACACATCAGCCGAACTTTTACAGGACTCGGTAAGACTGTCTGTCCCAAGTAATGAGTGTAATAGGCAGGAGCGCTATGAATGTAGTGTGTGGGCATTAAGTTAGGAATGTGAGTCTCACAGGGAGCATGCAAAGGATAAATCCCTGCAGTCGCACTGTCCTCTGTGCCCTCGGTGGCTCAGATGGATAGAGCGTCTGCCATGTAAGCAGGAGATCCCGGGTTTGGGTCGTGGTCAGGGCACACATTTCCAACTGTCCCCATTGATTTATATCAATGCCTGTTGACAGCTTAGGGTCTTGATTTAATTATCATTTCAATTTTAATGTGGTCTGAATTGTCTTAGTCTCTTTATTTTGTTTGCTGTTTGCTGGGTGATGAAGACTCCACAGCAGTTTCAAATGATGGTATGATGCTAAATTCTTCATTAGGGGGAGGTCAATCAGTACATTTGAACCATGAAAGTGTGCCTCAGGAAATATCTTGGACTCAAAAAGACTTGTTGCAACCCTTCAAAGTATGAGCAACCCTTAGCGGCTCGCCATCTTAATTACAACTATTCATGACGTCGCCTTTCCGGCTTAGATCTTTCTTAATATGTGACTTGTAAGTACTGCATCTTTTTCCAGTCAGTACAAACTCTGATTTTATTAATGTATTATATACTTAATATGTCTTAGAACAGTTAGTCTAATTCTAAAGATGACACTCATTGTAGCGTCGAAACCTGGTCAATTTTGACTTAATATATGTGACCGAGGGCTTATTTGTTCTAATATAAACCTGACATTGTTAATCTGAATATAAATTAGGAATTCATAAACTGAGTCCCAAACATTAAATTCTTTGTTGTGTACGTTGATCAGCATCTGAGACATGACAATCACATGAACTACCTTCAAAATATATTGTTTGAACTACAAATACTAGAATACATATGTAACTGCTCATTATTAAGAACATTTTACTTGTTTTGTTGAAATGGTGTTGTCATTCTCTGACCTGGTGGTACACAAAACTGCACAAGTGATTAGATACACCTGATACACGGATACAATTCTAATTTGCATAACTACCCAACATTTTGAGCCAGTTCATGCATAGCAGAGGTTTTGCTGGCCATAGCATGGCCAAATTTCAAGTCCTGAAAAAATCACTTCACACACACGCACACACACTCACTCACTCACTTCCCTGTTTTGCTTCATATAGAAGGTTGTCTTTAAATGGCCTGAACTGTTTCAAGTTTAAGAAGCACAGTAATCTTTGGTGTGTCTGGTATATGAAGCTAATACATTCAGGCACTTCTCACATAGCTCAAACTTCGTTGCCTTCCCTGTAACATACCCAGCTATATGACATTAAAAATTTCTTTCAGTGATACTTAACTTGTCCTCAGAACCAATTTCATACTCATTCCAACCTTTTGGAAGCCTAAACACAGGCTGAGCTACAAATGATGTGGGGCATTGAAGGGAATGTTGTTCAAGACAACTTGAAAGTTAGGCAGAACCACTCTTGTTCTTAAGATCCTTTCCCTCCATCCCTAAAATACTGAGAAACACAAATATTTTTGCAAACTGCTTTTTAATAGCATAGCTTTGAGGACCTTCTGAATATTTATAACTCAGGAGGATATGTTTTCTAGGCAACCTTGTGTTAATCTAGCAGAAAGCAAAAAGATTTTAATTATTCTTGTGCAAAAAGATTTACTGCAGATCAAGAAAACTTTATGTGGACAGACTCACACCTTCTAAGAAAATATGTATTTTCTTTTTCTGTATTGCTGCCCAAAGAATTTACTGTACAAATTTTTGTGTAATTATGTACTCAAATTTCTGTATATGCTATAAGATTATCAGATTGTATTTGTAAAAAACTGATTCGTTCCACATCCTTGTGTATCCAACACAGTTGGACCTGTGGAACACGAAATAAATCAAATCAAATCACTTGAATTGCTTTCCAGTGAACAAATTTTCCAATTTCAACATGCTCAAATATCATCATAACTTCATTGAGCAGGGTGACAGCCTCCTTGTATCTTTCTAGATTGAAGGTGCTGAGGGCAGTGACTAGGTGTCTGGAAGTCATTGTGGAAAACCACTTTCCAACTATTTCCATTAACCATGCTGATGCTCTGTACTCAGCAGTATCAGTTTCAGAGGACACAAACTTCAGACTACAACTGCTTTCATGACTGAGAAAAGAATATGCCCCAGAAATTTTCATTTTGCTGAACTTACATCTATTGTTAGTCTGGGAACCAGTATCAGTCATTATCCTGATAAAATAATGTAATGCCTTAATATGATTATCCTCCCCCCATGAACCATAGACCTTGCCGTTGGTGGGGAGGCTTGCATGCCTCAGCGATACAGATAGCCGTACCGTAGGTGCAATCACAACAGAGGGGTATCTGTTGAGAGGCCAGACAAATGTATGGTTCCTGAAGAGGGGCAGCAGCCTTTTCAGTAGTTGCAGGGGCAACTCATCTGGCCTTGTAACACTAACCAAAACGGCCTTGCTGTGATGGTACTGCAAACGGCTGAAAGCAAGGGGAAACTACGGCCGTAATTTTTCCCGAGGGCATGCAGCTTTACTGTATGGATAAATGATGATGGCGTCCTCTTGGGTAAAATATTCTGGAGGTAAAATAATCCTCCATTTGGATCTCCGGGCAGGGAGGACGTTGTTATCAGGAGAAAGAAAACTGGCATTCTACGGATGGGAGCGCGGAGTATCAGATCCCTTAATCGGGCAGGTAGGTTAGAAAATTTAAAAAGGGAAATGGATAGGTTAAAGCTGGATATAGTGGGAATTAGTGAAGTTCGGTGGCAGGAGGAACAATACTTTTGGTCAGGTGAATACAGGGTTATAAATACAAAATCAAGTAGGGGTACTGCAGGAGTAGGCTTAATAATGAATAAAACAATAGGAATGCGGGTAATCTACTACAAACAGCACAGCAAACGCATTGTTGTGGCCAAGATTGACGCAAAGCCCATGCCTACAACAGTAGTACAAGTTTATATGCCAACTAGCTCTGCATATGATGAAGAAATTGAAGAAATGTATGATGAGATAAAAGAAATTATTCAGATAGTGAAGGAAGACAAAAATTTAATAGTCATGAGTGACTGGAATTCGGTAGTAGGAAAAGGAAGAGAAGGAAACATAGTAGGTGAGTATGGATTGGGGGTAAGAATGAAAGAGAAAGCTGCTTGGTGGAATTTTGCACAGAGCACAACTTAATCATAGCTAACACTTGGTTCAAGAATCATAAAAGAAGGTTGTATACATGGAAGAAGCCTGGAGACACTGATAGGTTTCAGATAGAATATATAATGGTAAGACAGAGATTTAGGAACCAGGTTTTGAATTGTAAGACATTTCCATGGGCAGATGTGGATTCTGACCACAATCTATTCGTTATCAACTGTAGATTAAAACTGAAGGAACTGCAGAAAGGTGAGAATTTAAGGATATGGGGCCTGGATGAACTGACTAAACCAGAGGTTGTACAGAGTTTCAGGGAGAACATTAGGGAACAATTGACAGGAATGGGGGAAAGAAATACAGTAGAAGAAGAATGGGTAGCTTTGAGGGATGAAGTAGTGAAGGCAGCAGAGTATCAAGTAGGTAAAAAGATGAGGGCTAGTAGAAATCCTTGGGTCACAAAAGAAATATTGAATTTAATTGATGAAAGGAAAAAGTATAAAAATGCAGTAAATGAATCTGGCAAAAATCAATATAAATGTCTCAAAAATGAGATCGACAGGCAGTACAAAATGGCTAAGCAGGCATGGCTAGAGGACAAATGTAGGGATGTAGAGGCTTATCTCACTAGGGATAAAATAGATACTGCCAACAGGAAAATTAAAGAGACCTTCGGAGAAAAGAGAACCACTTGTATGAATATCAAGAGCTCATATGGAAACCCAGTTCTAAACAAAGAAGGGAAAGCAGAAAGGTGGAAGGAGTATGTAGAGGATCTATACAAGGGCAATGTACTTGAGGGCAATGTTATAGAAATGGAAGAGGATGTAGATGAAGATGAAATGGGAGATATAATACTGCGTGAAGAGTTTGATAGAGCACTGAAAGACCCAAGCTGAAACAAGGCCCTGGGAGTAGATAACATTCGATTAGAACTAGTGACAGCCTTGGGAGAGCCAGTCCTGACAAAACTCTGCCATCTGATGAGCAAAATGTGTGAGACACGTGACATACCCTCAGACTTCAAGAAGAATATAATAATTCCAATCCCAAAGAAAGCAGGTGTTGACATATGTGAAAATTACTGAACTATCAGTTTAATAACTCACGGATGCAAAATACTAACTCGAATTCTGTACAGACGAATGGAAAAATTGGTAGAAGCTGACCTCGGGGAAGATCAGTTTGGAATCCTTAGAAATGTTGGAACACGTGAGGCAATACTGACCCTACAACTTATTTTAGAAGCTAGATTAGGAAAAGGCAAACCTACGTTTCTAGCATTTGTAGACTTTGAGAAATCTTTTGACAATGTTGACTGGAATACTCTCTTTCAAATTCTGAAGGTGGCAGGGGTAAAATACAGGAAGCGAAAGGCTATTTACAATTTGTACAGAAACCAGATGGCAGTTATAAGAGTCGAGGGACATGAAAGAGAAGCAGTGGTTGGGAAGGGAGTCAGACAGGGTTGTAGCCTCTCCCCAATGCAATTCAATCTGTATATTGAGCAAGCAGTAAAGGAAACAAAAGAAAAATTTGGAGTAGGTATTAAAATCCATGGAGAAGAAATAAAAACTTTAAGGTTCACTGATGACTTTGTGATTCTGTCAGAGACAGCAAAGGATTTGGAAGAGCAGTTGAACGGAATGGACAGTGTCTTGAAACGATGATACAAGATGAACATCAACAAAAGCAAAACGAGGATAATGGAATGTAGTGGAATTAAGTTGGGTGCTGCTGATCGAATTAGATTAGGAAATGAGACACTTAAAGTAGTAAAGGAGTTTTGTTATTTGGGGAGCAAAATAACTGATGATGGTCGAAGTAAAGAGGATATAAAATGTAGACTGGCAAGGAAAGCGTTTCTGAAGGAGAGAAATTTGTTAACATCAACTATAGAGTTAAGTGTCAGGAAGTTGTTCCTGAAAGTATTTGTATGGAGTGTAGCCATGTATGGAAGTGAAATGTGGATGATAAATAGTTTGGACAAGAAGAGAATAAAAGCTTTCAAAATGTGGTGCTATAAGAGAATGCTGAAAATTAGATGGGTAGATCACATAACTAATGAGGAGGTACTGAGTAGGATTGGGGAGATGAGGAGTTTGTGGCACAATGTGACTAGAAGAAGGGATCAGTTAGTAGGACATGTTCTGAGGCATCAACAGATCTCTAATTTAGTATTGGAGGGCAGCATGGAGGGTAAAAGTCTTAGAAGGAGACCAAGAGATGAGTACACTAAGCAGATTCAAAAGGATGTAGGCTGCAGTACGTACTGGGAGATGAAGCAGCTTGCACAGGATAGAGTAGCATGGACAGCTGCATCAAACAAGCTTCAGGACTGAAGACCACAACAACAACAACAATATGATTATAGTCAACAACTGTGTTTTGCAGCTTATATTTGTTTCTTATCCTCTCACAAATGTTTATAACAGTATTGGACTGTAAACATAGCCCTATGTTTATTGAAAGGTGTGGCTCATCTGCAATGATGTATATTTTTTCTATCTAGATCTTCAGGATTTAAAATATAATTCTCAATTATATAATTTTTTCCTGATACAATTCCAAACTTCCTCCAATAACTTTGATTTGCAGGGCCTGTGTCTGATGTCTCACACTGCATGCATACCCCTATATGTTTACTGCTTTTATGATTTGCAAAATAATGTGACGCAAAACTTTTCCACTTACATTACTTCCAGTAAAATGATATGCCTGTACTTGTTTCCATCTGGAAGAGATACCATCCAAAAGAAAAACACTGGCAAATGTGACAGAACCTTCATGACATGGAACGGTAATGTGGCCAGTAAACGCATCTGTTAGCAAATCAAAAATTAATCTCCATAAGACTTCTGATAAAAAAAAAACCACCTTCTCAGCCAACAATGTTAATACATGATTCTTCAGTGGTGATCAAGTTACAGTTAACTTGTTAGAATGCTGAGAGTGGATGGAATTTTCACTAGCAGTATTTCACAAGCAAGGGGAGTGAAGGTTGTGGAGGTAAATTGCTGATCTCCAGTTTTCCGTGTTTACTATCTCCAAGGATCCAAATTTTGTCACTGAAGATTTAGAATAGCTGTTAGTGTGATGAAAACAAACAAGATCAAAATAAGTAAAAGAAATCTTAAAATCTTTTAAGATCAAATTATCCACTAAACTTATGATATACATGTCACAGAAAAATAAGGTTTCTTATGTAGTCACACTCCAGTACAAAGCCACCTCCATAGTTGACACCATTAATACATGTATCTTCAGTGTTGCTCGACTCATGCATAAGCTAGTTGAAATGCTGCTAGTCCATGAAATATGCACTTGCAGCATTTGACTAGCAAGGGGAGGGGCGATTGTCAATAAAAGTTGCTGATCTCCAATCTCAGCAGTTTACTATCTCCAAGAGTCTATATCCTAAAATATATTTTCTTATGTAGGTCCATTTTACTCAACTAATATTGACATTGCCAGAACCACTACAGAATGATTCTTTGTTATCTCTTGAGTCATAGGTGAGGTGGAGTATGTAATTTTTGCAGCCAGTCTTTTGGTACCAGAGGGATCACACATTGCTGAGACAAGTTCCTAATATCCAGTCTTACTAGTTTATTGTCTGAAAGTACTCATGTTGTGTCACCAAAATTTTGAAACACTCTGTACAGGTGACACAAGGTAAACAAATCAAAAACAAATAATAACCACAAAAATTTCAAGAATAATTTTCTTTTAAAGTTTACCATATATATCCTACAGAGAAACATATTTTCTTAAGTAGTTTCATTTTATTGAAATATGGCCTCTGTAGCCAATGTTGTCTTTGTGTGCTTTTCCATGGCACCTGATTCAAAGGTATTGTATTGTACTGTATTGTATTTATTGGTGCTGTTGTCTCCAAAGCATCTTTTGCCCTAAGACATTGGACAAGTCACTTTATAAGTACACTTCCCAAAGTGATTTCTAGGCGTATCTATTTAAGGTTACAATAAAACACTTTATGCATTGCATATTTATACAGCAGACTACAAAGCTCATGGGGGGATGGAATATTTGTGACTGTATTTGTATGGCAAGGAAAGGAGAGGTTGTGGATAAACATTGCTGATCTCTAGTCTTAAATGTTTACTGTATCTCAAAGTACACTTATTCTGTCCTGAAGTTGTAACACCCTGTAGATGTGGCACAATGCCAACAATATGAAAAGTAAACAAATTGTTATGTTAACAGCTGCGGTGTGCGTACTGTAAGATCTTCGGTACACACAACATCTGATTATTTGACTTGTTGCTCTAACGAAGTAGGTGAGTGTCAGCAATATGTCTCGTGGTCTTACCGTGGCGTGTTTATCTTCTGCCATTAGGTCAGGTGATGGAAATGCCACTTGCACGCTTAGAGTAGCAGATTGACGGTGACCAACTTTAAACAGAACTTGATTAATTTTCACACACATTTATTAAAATAATAACAATCATAAACCTTACTTAACTTGATTCAGGATGCTATTTACAATTGACAATCTGAAGTTCCTTTGGTCTTGGTACGTTAATCTTATTCTCACATATCTCTGATACTTGACAATGTGTCTATACATTTATCTTCATGGCTATGTACAGGAATATGATAATCTTATTAGGTGCAGACTGAAACTTGACTACAGACTAATGCAGACTGACTAATTGGAGGTCTGTACACTCGTTATAATACCTCGCGCGTTCAGGTATCTCTGCACGAGTGTGATCCGCGAGGACAAAAGGTTCTATGTTAGCAGCAATCTCATTGGCTGCGTTACATATTAATACGCAGATCAGCAGAAGCAGAATTTGGTCCGTCTCTAAGACAGCGCCATCCCGTAGTGCGGAGATGGATGAGCGCTGCGCCTGCGCTGGCTTAGCGGGGTGCGCTCTAGTGGGAAAGTTGTGTATGCGCTGACTATGCAGAACTATGTACACAACAATAGCTTTCAAGAATTAAGCCTCCAGTAAGTCTACAAAATATATTTTATAGAAAAATATGATTTCCTTGAAAATTACAATTTATCAAAAATCTGCCTTCGTAGACAACTTCAGTAACAGGAGTTTCTTTGGTTTTGCTTGATTTGGAGGTAAGCTGGGTGCAACACTTGTGGTGGCTGAAATTTTCACTACCAGCATTTACATTCCAAGGAGAGGAAAGATTGTGTAGAAAATTTAAGATATCTAGTTGTGCCAGTTTACAATATCAAACTAGTCATATTCTGTCCCAAAAAGTTTTTAAGGTACTGTACATGTGGCACAAGGCCAACAAGACCAAAAATATATAATAGTCATCTTACTATCTTAGAATGCTGTTCAGTGTCAGGCATAGCAGACTGAACAGCTGCTGCTCAGTGCACAACAGATGATATCTTTCTGGGATAGAAAGCAGCTCCACAACGAGTTGCTGATACCAAGTTTGTGCCAGTTTAACAGTAAAGAAGGGAACTGGATGGAGTGCCATGCTCAACTCTAAGCACATTTCACGGCATACAACACTAAAGGTGTATCAAGGTAAATAATCAATTTTCAGTTTGTTTAAATATAATGTAACTAGATACATAAAAATTCCATACATCAAGTGGCGACAGCAGGTGACACACATAAGAAGATTAAGAAAATCTGCAAGCTCTCAGAGACAGTAGCTCCTCCCTTTGGCAGAAGGGTTAAAGGGGTTGGAAGAGGGATGAACAAGAATGACTGGTGAGGTTTAGAAAAAAGGGACAATATGGAAATGTTGCCCAGAGCTCCTGGTAAGAGGAGGGTTCCTGGATGTGATGTGAAGGAAGACGGACTGTAGGGAACTGCAGTGGTTGAGATCTAGAAACCTGAGAGCTTAGGTGTGGGAGATAGTGTATTAAGTAAGACAGATTACTGATCAAAGACTGTGTAAGAGTTATTAACAGCAGAAAGCTAACAGACTTATATGTGGTAGAATGGAGCGATGTGGGTGGGGGGTTGAATGGGGGATAGACAAGTCAGAAAAAAATATAGAAAACTAAAAGATAGTGAAGGAAGTTGTCACTATTGAGAAAAATAATGAGACCAAAGAAATAAACATAAATGGACAGGTGGATGCTGATAACCGAGGGTATGTTATAATATCATTTCTCACCTTTGGAGTTCTGAGAAGCTAGAGACTGCGGGAAGAATTCCAATGGCTCGTGTCGTGAAATGGGCACTGAGGTCATGATGGTCAAGTTTTAGAGCATGCTCTGCAATAGGATACTGTATGCTGCCAGTGTACACCCTCTGTCTGTCAATTCATCCTGATTGGTAACTTGGCAGTAGTCATATGAATATAAATGACCAAACAGTGTTTACATAACAGCTAGTATATGACATGTGTCATCTCACAGGTGGCTCTCCCTTTGATAGTGTGTGTGTGTTTGCCAGTTACGGAGCTAGTATACGTAGTGGTAGCAGGGTGCATAGGGCAAGTCTTCAAGTGGGGATGGTTACAGGGTCAGGAGGAAATGGGTGCAGAGGAGTGTAAGGCTTGACCAGGATATGTGGATATTGGGAGGACACGAAAAGCAACCTCAGCAATATCCTGGTCAGACCCTATGTTGCGTCTACACCCATTTACCCACCCTACCCCTGTGACCTACCCCTGTGACCATCCCTGCTGCAAGAACTGCCCTACACATGATCCTACCACCACCTTCACGAACCCTGTAACTGGCAAAACATACACTACTAAAGGGAGACCCACCGGTCAGGTAATACATGTTGTGTACTAGCTGTTATGTAAAAACTGTTTTTATGTTGGAGTATCTACCACCAAGTTGTCAGTCTTGATGAATGGACACAGACAGGGGGTGTAGACTGGGAACACACAATATAATGTTCCAGAGCATGCTCAAAAACATGACATCCACAATCTCAGTGCCTGTTTTGGTATACATGACATCTGGATTCTCCCTGTAGTCACTAGCTTGTCAGAACTCTGCCGGTGGCAACTGACATTACAACATGTGATTGGTTCTTGCCACCCACCTGGTCTTAACTTACATTAATTGCTTTGGTCTCAGCATTTCTTCTCAGTACAACTCCTTTCTTCACTATCTTTTAGTTTTCTATACCACTTATTTTCTGGTATGTTTATTTTTCCATGACCACTACTTCCATCAAACACAATGCACTACGCCTTCCACTCGTAGTAACTCTTGCATGGTGTTTTGTCAGCAATCTGTCTTACATTACACTATATATTCCACCTTTGGCTCTCAGGTTTTCAAATCATGTCTAGTGCAGACCCCAACAATCAGTCTATCCATCTCATCCAATCTGATAAGTCTCCCCAGACCCAGGGTTCCAGGATGCTTTCCCAAACTCTTTCATTTCTTAAGTGCCACCGGTCCCTTTCCTTCAGCCCTACTTGTTTCCTTTCAACACCCTCGTCACATCTCTACTTTGTAGAATCATTCTGCTGTACTCCACAGACAGAAGAACAAACTTTTTGTACCATTAAAAGTGCCTCAAAATAGAATTAAATTCCAGTTAGATAATGGTGCATCCGCTTTCCTCATTGATGAAGATGCCTATGAAATGATGAGTAGCCCATGGCTCAGGAGCCTGCTTCTGTTTTGTCCAAATATGACAGACACTAAGTTTCAATTCTTGGCAAGTGCATTTCACCACCAACTTCTCATGATGTTATAAAGAGTGCTTTCTTTCATGTACTAGATTCTATAAACAGTGTCAGCATTTTTGGTTTAGACCTGATTGACTTGCTCAGTCTGTGCATACAATACAATGTTTTGCAAATCATTGCTTCAGTGCCTCATACTAATGTTCCTACATCTGCAATAAGTACAGTAAACTTTTTGAACCAGGATTATGAATGGCTGAAGATTATGAGGCACACCTTACTGTTAAAGGCCATGCACTATTATCATGCTTTGCCTGTCCCCATGCTATATGTGAGCAGGTTGTTCAGGAGCTGCATGGATTGAAAGACAAAGGGGTGGTACCACCCATTTCTGCTAGTCATCTTCAAAGCTCAATGCTAAAGAAAGAGACTCATAAATTTTTCCATAAGTATGAAGGTCCATATCAGGTACAAATAGCGATCCATCCTAAGACATTATTGTTAGTAGATCCTACAACTGGGTCCGAGAAAGGAAAATACAATGTAAAAGACATGAAGTTGTATGTATCCTCCAGGGACGTTAACTTTCTGAGTTAACGGGCCGAGTTGTTTTCGGTGTTTCTTCCAAAATAGTTTTCCTGCACTGAATTCCTTTAAAATCTTAAACTACTCTGTCATCTATTCCTAAAATCTTAAACTGTCCTGTAATCTTATATCTTAGAAAATTGGATATTACAATCAAATAAAAAACAATCCTAGAGAATCACAGGTAAAAAGTGATATTTAGATAAAGTGAACTGAATGGAATATTATGTTTCTAGAAAATATAATATTGTGTGACTAGTTGAACAAGTAATATACCATAGTATATAGATTTTCTATTTTGTATTGAATATTTTATCCCTTTTATGAAATGTGATGTAGGTGGGAGGGTTTGTATCAGTTTTTAAAGGGGTGGGTATTGTAGATAAAACCATGGTTTATGAGAACAGAAAAATCGTGGCTAACACAAAACATATACATCACACCTTTCAAACAACCTTCACAAACAAGTGTGCCTAATTCTTCACCATTTGCCATATCCATAGGGTTGCTAAGATTTCCTTCGGGGACCTCAAGGGCGAAGTTGGGAATGTCCATTCTGTAGGAGACGATTTAACACCAAAACTCCTCCGGCATCTCACTCAAATACCTGAGAGGTAGGGATCCTGGGGAAAGGGGTGGGAAGGGTTTCCTGACTTTAGGGCTATCTTCTTTCTCTTCTTTGATCTTAGCAACTACATCTACTTTTTTTCTTTCTTACCTCTCAGTTAAGGACCTATCTATTTTTTCCCTCTTTCGATATTCACTAACTTCTATCACTGAAGTCCGTCCTGGTTTCCATGGTTTCTAATAACCTACATCTTATCTTTAGATAAGAAGGCTGAAGAATGAGACTACATGAACACACATCCACATACACACAAGAATAGCCTTATACACAAACATTGAAATTAAAAACTAGAAACCTGTTGCTACGTGAGAACCACTAGGTGTTGTAGAGGAAAGAATGTGTGTACATAGAAATATATATAAACTGACGGTTCTACAACATTGGTTCTTTTTCTTTTGTAGGTATATATACGAAGAGGTGTATATAAAGAAAGAATAGTGGCGATCAACTCATGCATAAAGAGCGACAAAAGCATGTGAGTTAGTGAAATAACTATAAAGCAGTAGTGAACAGGGGATATGTAAGGAAGTGGCGTGAGCAAAGAAAGAGAATATAAGCTAGAGTGGAATTAATCATGATAGTCATTTAAGAAAAGTCAGTGCAATTAATACTCTGAGGAACTGATGGATTGTAGGATAGTGGGACTTAAACAGTGAATGTAGACATATTACCTATGGAAAATATAGAATTTGAGAAATAGAGGAGGGCTCTACAGAGTAAAAGATGTATTAAAAAGTGAATGAGAAGTGTAGAATAGATTTGTAACTTTACCAGGGAATACTTAATTATAGTATACATAGGATTGTATACTGGGGTAATGAACCACGAAGCTTACTCAGAAAGGATAAAGAGGGTGTACCCGGCATTTACTAAATAAAGGACAGGCATACCAACATGGAGATAGGATGACCTGTGGCCTAAAAAAATAGGAATGTTTTATAAAGGGGCATACCTACCAAAATGGAAAGAGGAAGTGCTCTCATAAGGTCAACCCACAGGCAAAGCATAGGTGCTGATCCTAGGAGAAGGGAACAGCATCGTGACAGAAGTCACAAAATTTTATAGGAATTATTCTGGAAAGTATGAATTCTAAATAAATTGTGTCAAAAGAACACCTTCATTTTGCCCAGAGTTCCTCTGAACTACAAGCTACAAACTAGTACAAAGGATGAGAACAGAAAGTAGAATACTATTCCTAAATACTAGTCAAGCTTACGAAATCACAAGTGAATACTCAGGTCTTGATATCAAAGTAAAGTGAGAACAAAATAAAGAAATGCTCAGCTAAAGATTGTTCTAGAGAAAACAAAGGGTTGCTATTGAAGGGTAACATGTATATATAAACCTATGTGAGAAATGAATACTGCTAAACTGTAAAATGTTATCATGTGTGATATTATGTACATACTGATTACGTATAAAATATCGTGTGTTCGATCTGAGGGGCAGGATATGTACTGATTCAAGAATTTTTGCTTAAATTCTAGAACCACTTAGTCTTCTACCGTCTCGAACACATGGTATTTTAGATATGAGTGTGAGATGATAGACTCCTACCTACTGTGTGTCACATGTCTGTGTGTGCATGTTTAAATTCAGTTGCAGCAAGAATGAAGGCATAGCAGTGGAATGGCACTGACAAGTACCTGCTGGGCAATCCATGGAAGTCTTGGTGAGACTATTGTTAGTGAAAAAATGAACAGTGAGAAGGTACTCTTGAAAAAGAACTTTTGTCTTCGCCTTGTTGAAGGGAAGATGTGCATTCTGATTCATGTTGAGAATGGACATGGTGTTTAAACCACCTTTCTCTTATAGGTAAATTAGTTAGTTTCTGGGGTTTGGAGACACAAGAGACTTACTAAACAGTATATATTTAATGTGAAGAGTGGGTCTTGTAATATATCTGAAGTTTAAATATATGTCATAAGTTAATGCAAATGAAACTTTGTACGTCTACTTATAAGTAGAAGGAGTCTTAAGGAATTCCTGTACCTAGCAGCATACTTTGGAAAAGAAGTGAAAGAGTTTACAGCAGCAGGCTAACCAGCAAGGAAGGTCAGCTGAGCATCTCAAGTAAGCCATCTTGGAAAAGAAGTGGTAGTTAGTAGATCTACTTCACACTTAAATCATCATCCAAACTGTTATACTAGCCAATGTTTCTAACATATGCTTCTCTAGTGTTGCTCATCTTAGAGCCAAGCCAGTTAGCATCCAATTTGTGTACTAAACTTGGCGTTGGCACTATTTGAGCACCAAGGGCTAGAGAGGTTATGGAGAACAGTTGCTGGCCTCCAAGCTTGCCAGGTACTCTGAAAGTACTCATATCCTATTCCCAAAATTTTGGAGCAACTTGTACGTGAGGCACATGAGGAACAAGATCATATATAAATGAAAAGTAATTTCAATGTCTTACAAGAAATAATTCCCCAAATGTTTACCAAACACATGTTACAGAAAAAATATTTCCATGAGTAGTTCCACTTTATTAAGAAACCATCTCCTTAGCCAGTGTCACTAATGCATGCTTATTTGGTGGTGCTTGACTTGGAGATAAGTTGGTTACAATGCTGCTCATGGATGAATTTTGAACTGCCAGTATTTGGCCATAAAGTGGAGGAGAGGTTGTGGAGAAAAGTTGCTAGTCTCCAGTCAGCACAGTTTACTATTTCAAAGTATTCATATTTAGTCTGTAAAGTTTGAAATGGATTGCAAATGTGGTGAAAGGAGAGCAAGAGTAAAAATAAATCAATAGCAATGTTAATATCTTAGAAGAACTTGTTCTCCATAATTTGTACAAATTTTATGACAGAAAATTGTGTTTTTGTAAATAATTTAAAATGAATGTTTATCTTTGTGACATGTATTCAGTAGCAGATAATGGTACTGCTGTGTCTAATGGATCTTTTGATACCATTCTCTTTTATGGCATTGTTTCTTTGAAATCTGCGTACCTCATGATCTACTTAACGCAGTTTTCAGTACTATAATGATATTCGATGATTATCTACCAAAATTTCATTAATCATATTTGATTTTTCATTATATTTTGAAAATCTGTTTACCTATATATTCACTGTATCTCTGAGAATGTTGATTATGCTACAACATCAGATTTGATACTTTCGCAAGTTACTGGAAAATAAACTTATTATTTTTTGGGTGTTATGTGTTAGTGTCCATTCTTTTGGATGCATACAAAAGCACAGACACCAAGCATTTGTGTAACTGATTTGTCTTGATGGGCAATGAATCTTCCATCTTCAGTGTGAATGCACAGTTATGTTTGACCTCTTCAACCTTTCCTGGTGGATATCTTGTAAATGGTCTTCACAGGTTTGCTGCCAGATGACATTGTGCAAATTCCACAATATTCCCTCAGAACAATTGTCCAACATTTTCAGATCAGTCACATCTGGTACCTTTATGGGGAGGAGATGGCAAAGAACAGATGTGAGTTTGGCAAGCTATGTCACAAGAGAGGTAGATTGTTAAGCAGCCTTGCATTTTTACTGAGATACTGTGACAAGCAAACCATCCATATGTTTGCTAAAGTTAAACATTGTATAAATTCTGAGACTGCCATTAGAATAAACAATGGGTGAGTGCAGTACCTGTGAGAGAAAGGGTGCACTATATGTGTCAGAAATTGTGCTTGGTGTCCAGACAATTACTATCATTCCATTTGAGGATTTTAGCAACCTTTGAGTGGGATCCTGGAACTGGATAGGCAGTGCCACTTGGGCACTTTCTGATTGGACTGAACAACAAGTTAAGGTTCATCAAATGACAAAATACAATCGACTTGAAGCCTGAACACAAGAAGACATGCAAAGAAGGTGTACCATGTTTAATCTTACAGAGAAGACATTGGATGATGCTGCAGTTTCAGTGCTACAGAACAGTCTGAAATTTGCACCTACACTGGGGACCATTCTCAACCGAGATGTGATTAGTGGAAAAGAGCAGGCCGTTTTGAAACTTCCTAAGGATGCTGCTGAAGAGATAAGGTGTGACACATGATGCATCTTCACTCAAGCTTCACCTAAGGAGTCCAACATTAACATCACGTCAGCTTAAAGAAATGCTGTATGTGAATTGAGAGGAGACCAAGACATTGGCCTCTTACCTGCTGACAAAGGAAATAATACTGTGCTGCTCTTGCACACAGAATGTAATAGCAAGACATTCAAACTGCTCAACAATCCTGCATACAGTAAATTAAAAAGTGATTTGATGAATAGGATCTAGAGGAAGACTTTGGAACTCATCAGGAAGAGCTCGATTGCAGCACAAGTCGCTATGGGCTTGCGTCAACAGACTGCAGTTCCTACTAGAATCTACGACTACCCAAGATCCATAAGAGTGGGGTGCCTCTCTGTCCCATTGTAAGTAACATAGGAGCATCTACTTATTTTGTTGCCAAATATCTGACATTACAATTGGGACCTCTCTTAGGCAAGTGCAACCATCATATTCGAAACTCTGAAGATTTCATAGGTCACCTGAAAGCCTTTAGATTGCAATCATTGGATCTCTTAGTAGGTTTTGATGTTGTCACTTTATTTACAGAGGTGCCCTTGCAGGGCACTTTAGTGTTTGTTAGCAACAGGTTGAGGAGGGCATAGTGGCATTACTTAAACAGGTGCTTACTTCAGCATACTTCTTATTTCATGTACAATATTTTTAATAAATGGACAGTGTCACCATGGGAAGCCCTCTGTCCCCTGCTGCAGTCAGTTGTTTTATGGAGGACTTTGAAGAAAAAGCATTGCAGTCAGCCAATCTCAAACCATCTTGTTTTCTGTGTTATGTGGATGATACATTTGTGGTGTGGCCACATGGACTTGATACTCTACCTATGTTTCTTAAGCATTTCAATTCACTCCATCTGAATATAAACTTCACAATGGAAGTGGAAAAGGATTTTACTTTACCTTTTCTTGATGTTTTGGTATGAATGAAAGCAGATGGAACCTTGGCACACTGTGCCTACTACAAGCCAATTCATGCAGATCTATATATGCAGGCCAGAAGCTGCCATCATCCTGCAAAGTGTGGCAGTGCATTATGTATGTTAGTTCATAGAGTACATGTGGTATCCAATCCTGAAAGCCTGTTGAGTGAAATAAAACATTTGAAGACAGTGTTCTAACAAAATGGTTATTCTAGGAGACAGATACGTAATGCATGCAGGCCCAAGCGAGATCAATCTATGGAGCAGAATGAAGATAAAAAGACACCTACTACTTTGGGCTTTTTGCCATATTTTGGTGCCATGTCATCAAGAATCAGAAGAGTCCTCAAAGATATGACATTAAGTGTGTTTTTCGACCATCTGCAAAACTGAGGAACCTGTTGAGTTCAGGTAAGGATGATTCTGGCCTGAGGAAATGTTGTGCATACAAGATTCATTTTCAGTGGGGCAGCATATGTAGGCCAGACATGTCACACAATAGAAGAATGCTGCATTGGACATCAGCGTCATACACACCTATGTCAACCCAAAAATTCAGCAATTGTGGAACACTGTCTGAATACAGGACATCGCATGCTTTATGAAAAGACGGAAGTTTTATCCCTGACATCATCTTTCTGGGATTGTATCATTAAGGAAGCAACACATATCAGCGCAGCCGATAATCTCATCAACAGGAATGCAGGATTTCAACTGAGCACAGCCTGCAACCCTGCATTGGCTCCTATTAAATCACGATGAAAAATTAACATTTTTTTTGACAACAGACCCATCATAACATTGGTCTAGTATAATTTTTAGTGAGTGAAGTCTGGCTACACTGTTAGCAAACATAGCGTACCGTGCATTTGTCATAGGGACACTTTGTGATTTTTGGCAGAGGGTGTTTTAGTATGGCACCATCTATCTGCAAATCACTGCACATGTGTGATTCCATGCTGTGAATTTTTCTCACATGTGTTCCATATATAGGGCATCAGTCATACCTAGTCACCAGCAAGGCTGAACCACTTGAATATGTTGCACAGTTGCTCTGAGGAAATATTGTGGAATTTGCACATCATCATCATCTGGCGGCAAACCTGTGAAGACTATTTAAACGTATCTGCCAAGAAAGCTTGAGTCATATATTGTTCTTATTTATGAAGTGTCACTGTATATGGTTTTGTCATACAATTAAAGCAAGTACATGCTGTTTAGTAAAATAAGGTTTTGATGTATGATTACTGAAATGCTTGCTGTGGGTCTGACATATGTGGGGTTTGAAAATTTTGATTGGAAATCTTATAGCAATAACATAGTAATGAGAGCAACAACTGGAATGCTGAAGATGAAATAATAATTATAATGCTGTAGCTGACTATAAACAATTAACTCCAAAGACCAAACCTTAGTAACTGTGTGACTTACCAAGTACACATCTGAAACTAAATGAAGATGAGGATTTGTTTATTATAGGAAAAATACTAATAACAATTAATAGGTATGAAATAATTAATGTGAACAGTACAAACCTTTCACTTACATATTGTAGTGCATTGTGAGATTATTTGGTATTTTAGTTTAGTGTAAGAATATTTTATGGTCTGTACAGTACACCCATTTGGTACAGGTTGAAGACTAGGCCAGTAGTTACTTCTAACTTGGAATCTGCAGGAGTAATTGGCTTATCGAAAATCATTTCTGCTCGTGAAAAACTTTAGAATTTTGTTTTCTTACTGTCCTATTAGAATCCCAAGTATCATTTGCTAGAATACTCAGGAGAAATATGTGAAACTGAAGTGTAAAATTTAAACAGAAAGAAAGTGCAGGGAAAGAGGGTTGTCCTTAGGCTACATTTCCTACTCTTTTTCAAAGAACTTCCTGGCTTATGACCAGCAGTGAGAAAAGTAAAGGTGATGGCGTATCTTATTGATTTTTCCTAAGTTATTGATGTATATGTCTTTAGTTTAATTTCTGAAGTAGGAAGTTAACTCACTACTCACCAACTCCAGTGTGGACTACCACACCATATGTCTAGTATTTAGTATTTCTTGGAATCCATTTCTTATATTATTTCTGTGAAACATGTGCTCTCTGGAAAAAAACTGTACATTGGCATAGATAAAATTGGGGGGGGGGGGGGGGGGGGCGAATATTGTACTAAAATGGAGATTAGTGATTAGATAATTTAAAATAAAACAGATTGACTCCACTAAGTAAAACATGTGTCCAATAGTTTACGAAAAACCTTTTATCTTATTGAAATATGGTCATGATAGTATTGTCAATACAGGCTGTGCAGAGCGTCATTCTACCATTAAAACCTGCATGTGCTTAATACAATGGAACCAGTAGACATAAATACTTCCTCAGACAATTGATGTTAGTTCTATTGTTTGCAACTACAGGAGTTTGCAATAAACACGCATCTTGAATGAGATTTTCACTCTGCAGCGGAGTGTGCGCTGATATGAAACTTCCTGGCAGATTAAAACTGTGTGCCTGACCGAGACTCGAACTCGGGACCTTTGCCTTTCGCGGGCAAGTGCTCTACCAACTGAGCTACCGAAGCACGACTCACGCCCGGTACCTACAGCTTTACTTCTGCCAGTACCTCGTCTCCTACCTTCCGAACTTTACAGAAGGTCTCCTGCGAACCTTGCAGAACTAGCAATCCTGAAAGAAAGGATATTGCGGAGACATGGCTTAGCCACAGCCTGAGGGATGTTTCCAGAATGAGATTTTCACTCTGCAGTGGAATGTGCGCTGATATGAAACTTCCTGGCAGATTAAAACTGTGTGCCAACCGAGACTCAAACTCGGAACCTTTGCCTTTCGCGGGCAAGTGCACTTGCACAGGCTGTGACTAAGCCATGTCTCCACAATATCCTTTCTTTCAGGAGTGCTAGTTCTGCAAGGTTCGCAGGAGAGCTTCTGTAAAGTTTGGAAGGTAGGAGACGAGGTACTGGCAGAAGTAAAGCTGTGGGTACCGGGCATGAGTCATGCTTCGGTAGCTCAGTTGGTAGAGCACTTGCCCGCGAAAGGCAAAGGTCCCGAGTTCGAGTCTTGGTTGAGCACACAGTTTTAATCTGCCAGGAAGTTTCAACACACAGCTTGTTCAATCATTCAGAGCTTGCAAATCAAAATAACTTAACATGCAGGAAGAACCATCAGAGTTATCTCCCAACTATGCATGAACTAAGTACATGTATGGAGCAAACAAAAAATAAAACCACAATTAAAGAATGATAAAACCATAACAATGTAAATAGAGGAATGGGTAAATGTAGGAAACATACAACAAAAAATCATCTGCTGATAAATGATACAATAGAAACTGATCAGAATAAGGTAGCAGATCTATTTAACAATCATTTTGCCTCTATTGGCTCCAGCATAAACAATCAGCTTAAAAATCACAAATAAAAATTCAGAGGAACACTGGTGTCAGGAAGTATATTTTGGACACAAACAAGTGAAGAAGAAATAATTAAAATAGTGAGTATCTTGAAGAGTTCTCATCCAGCAGGATATGGCTGTTATAGTTGGGACACTCTTAAGAAATTTATTCATAAAACTGCACCACCTTTATCAGCAATTATCAACTTTCTTATGGAAGATAGCATGTTTCCTGATGATTTGAAAATTGCTTCAATTGTCCCTATTTTTAAAAAAGGAAACAGAAATCTAGTAGAAAACTTTTGACCCATATCTGTCTTTTGAATAATATCCAACATTTTTGAGAAAGTAATACACATAACAATCTGGAAATTCCTGGTGAGCAAAAACAAGTGATTTTTAAGGGACAATATGGGTTTGTCAAGGGATCATCCACCATTATAGCATCATCCAACTTAATCAAAAATATAACTCAAACAATAGACCATAAAGAACATGTACTTGGCATCTTTCTAGATTTACAAACAGCACTTGACTATTTTGATATGATTATATTGCTGGAAAAACTGTGGAACTATGGCATTCAAGGCACAGCCCATAGTCTGATTAGGTCCTATTTGACAAATATGAACCACTACATTCTATTGGCACTACAGAGGGAGCATACAAATCAAGCACTACTGATATTAATGTCGGTATTCCAAAGTGGTCAATATTAGGACCACTTCCTTTTATTATTTATGTTCATGACATTCAGTTTATAACAAAACCCACTACAGCTATCTTATATGCAGATGATACCACATTAATATGCCATAATCCTAGCTATTCACAACTTGAAGTGGAATCCAAAATTGCTGCAGGAATAATTATGCATTATTTTAATGAAACTCAAATTAAGTACAAATAAATTAGTCTATATTTAATTTGATCTTGGGAGGCAAAAACACATGAAAACCCAATTTTAATGGGTGATGAATACATTAAAAAGTAATACCCAACCAAGTTTCTTGGTCTGGTACTTGATGCAGAGGTAAATTGGTCTCATCATTACAAAAAGCTATCTACTACTATATAAGCCCTAAGAAAACTGACACTTTTTGTAACATTACCTCTCAGAAAGAATTATATTGTCATAGAAGAAGCTGAGGGGCACCATGGTATAATGGTTATGATACTAAACTGTTGTATGGAGGGTTGCGAGTTCAAAAGTCACATGGACTGTACAATTTTAATTTCTATATTCTGTCTGAGTACATTCTAGAGGTAACCACAAATGTCAAGAATCATTGTACTGGAATGTTCTGTAGCTGTATATATACTGTATGTGTTCTGGCTGGAGGCAGTTCGCTCTGCACTCTTGTATGTGCAAGTGCTAAATAAACCTTCGTTAAGTGAAGTTAGTGTTCGCCGTTAATCTAATTACACCTTCTTCTACATAACATTATTGTTTTTTTCCCCCTGCCCTCAGCAGATATGTTTTGTTTTCAACAAATATGGTTTCTGTAACTGGTGATGGTACTTCTCTAAAATGACTGAATATGATGCTCCAGAGTCTACAAGAGCTTGGGCTGGTAGACCATCCATGAGGATATTGATGTAGATTCCTATCATTTTTGTAGTGTATGACAGTAGCTCTGTCATTGTCTGATGGGAGCCACTGTGTTGTCCATAATGTGGGCTATCACAAGTTCTGACCCCAGCATCTCCACCAGAATAATGTCACATAGAAGAGTGCAGCCATATCAGCAGCATAGTATTGAGTGAGGCATTCATCTTCATGGGCAACAATTGTGCCCTCACTGTGCACATTTTGTGAAGGACCTCCTTCAGGATAATGACATCACTCAACTAGAGTGGCCAGCATGTTCTCCAGACATCAGCCCTATCAAACATGCCTGGAATAGTTGAAAAGGGCTGTTTATGGATGATGTGACCCACCAACCACTCTCAGAGATCTACGCTAAATAGCCATTGAGGAGTGGGACAATCTGGACCAACAGTGCCTTGATGAACTTGTGGATAGTACGCTACAATGAATACAGGCATGCGTCAATGCAAGAGGATGTGCTACTGGGTATTAGAGGTACTGGTGTGTACTGAATTCAGGTACCGTACATCCATTACAGTGCCTTCCATGACCACCAGTGGCGTACATCGGCCCCACATAATGCCACCCTAAAACAGCCTGACCGGGTTTCCTCCAAACATGTCTCCGACGATTGTCTGGTTGAAGGCATATGCGACACTCATCAGTGAAGAGAACATGATGCCAATCCTGAGCAGTTCATTCCGCATGTTGTTGGGCCCATCTGTACCACGCTGCATGGTGTTGTGGTTGCAAAGATGGACATAGCCGTGGACGTTGAGACTGAAGTTGCACATCATGCAGGCTATAGCGCACAGTTTGAGTCATAACATGATGTCCTGTGGCTGCACTAAAAGCATTATTCAACATGGTGGCAATGCTGTCAGGATTCCTCTTAGCCGTGATCCATAGATAGCGGTCACCCACTGCAGTAGTAGTAGCACTTGTGCGGCCTGAGTGAGGCATGTCATCGACAGTTTGTGTCTCTGTATCTTCTCTATGTCTGAACAGCTTTGCTTTGGTTCACTCTGAGATGCCTGTACACATATCTTGTTGAAAGCCCTTCCTGGCACAAAGTAACAATGCAGATGCGATCAAACTGCGTTATTGTCCATCTAGGCATGGTTGAACTGCAGACAACAGAATCCATGTACCTCCTTCCTGGTTAAATGACTGGAACTGATTGGCTTTCAGACCCCCTCCATCTAATAGGCACTGCTCATGCATGGTTGTTTACATCTCTGGGCAGTTTTAGTGACATCTCTGAAAAGTCAAAGTCACTGTGTCTGTGATACAATATCCACAGTCAATGTCTACCTTCAGGAGTTCTGGTAACCGGAGCGATGCTAAACTTTTTTTGATGTGTGTATTTTTCCATTATATGTTGAAAATATGTTTCTCTATATTTTTACTTTATCTCTGAAAGTTAAGTATCCTATCAAACCAGATTTGTTACTTTTGTCAGTTATTACATAATGTACTTATTTTTGGCAACTTTTTATTGTTTGTTACAAAAATTATATTTATGATTATGAAGATCATTCATCCTTTACAAAACACATTTGTATTTTGAATAACATTTTCTATGTAAAGATCATGGTGTTTTGAGTTCTTGGAGAGCAGAAGTGGGAAAGGAAAGTCTGGGACTTGCACGCATTGTAACTATGTAATATGTAACCATAAAGGCTTGACGACGTATACAGTGTATCTATATTCATGGCTGTTTTGATGTTGTTTATCATGAATTGCATGTATGTGGCTCTAAAAAGCATTTAATTTAAAATTTCAATCAACTGTATTTATATGAAAGTGCGCAGAAACTGATTATTGTTATAATTGTTTCTGTGGTATCACAGATTAATATCATACTCAGCAGGGTCTCACAACTGACACCCAAAACACATGTTCCTGATACATGCAGATAGCAATCACACAGGGCTCAACAGATCCAATGGTGCACCCCCATTGAGTCTTGCTTTCAGTGGCTCCAGCTATGAGCACCCTGTGTCTCTGTGATATACGATGGCTGGCGGCAGCTACACATCCCAGTCTCAGTCTTAATCTTTGACAGTCTCTATTCAGTCAGCCTTCAACAGTTCAGTTGTGCATTAGTAGTGGGGGCCTCACACAGCACAATGCTCTTTAGTTTCTTGTAATAGCTGGATTTTATTGCTGTTTCTTCTTTTGTAAAGTTTCCTCACAATGCTTGAAGAAAGCTGGAAGTTAAACAAAAATTCTGTTTACTGTATTTAGGTGTTCACTAATCATTTCTGCTCCTGTCCAGCTTCCCATCAATGACAGCTGCTGCACTACTCTATAGCCTTCCTCTCCTTACCATTGTGTACAAAGCAGTATGCAACAGTTTCATGAATGCATTATGTCAAAATATTGTTTCAGGGAGAAATTTTTTTTTCAGAAACCTCTAAAACTGTGGCCTTTTTCACAAAACATATCTTGTTTTGTACCTGAATAATGAGTTGAACCACCAACTACAACAACAAAAAATTTCAAGGTGGGTATAATTATTTAACTTCTGCCTTCTACAGCAATCAAAATAGGCACTGCCAATCTAAATCTACATTCATACTCATGGAGGAGGTATGTCCTATTGTACCTGTTATTAGGGATTCTTCCTGTTCCTTTCATGTATGGAGCATGGAAAGGAGGACTGTTTGAATGCCTCTGTGCATGCAGTAGTTATTCTGATCTTACTGTCAACATTCCTATGTGAGCAATACATAGGGGTTTTTAGTAAATTCCTGGAGTAATCATTTGGAGCAGGTTCTTGAAACTTTATTAACAGACTTTCTTGGGATACTTTGCATCTGTCTTCAAGAATCTTCCAGGTCAATCCTTCAGTGTCTCTGTGACACTCTTTTACGGATTAAATGAACCTGTGACCATTCGTGCTGCCCTTCCCTGTATATGTTCAATATCCCCTGTTAGTCTTATTTGCAACCTTTGTTCAAAAAATTGAACAGCATACATCTCTATTTCTATTATTCTAGACAGAAATGTTGAAGAATATAATTTTATGCTAGTCAGTTGTCATGTAGTATAATTAGACTGTGGGACTGCATTGTTTAGAAATTCCACTTTATTAAATAAGCACTCCCTTACAGAACATCACTAACACATGTGGCTTCAGTGTCACTTGACTTGGAGACTAACTGCAGTGTTAGTAGGGCATTAAATATTTTCACAGGCAATGTTTGGCCAGCAAGGGGAGCAGTTTCTGCGAAAAAAGTTGCTGAACTCCACTCTTATCTGTTTACTGTGTGAAAGTACAAGTATTCTGCTCCTAATGTTTTCAAATGCACTGTCCATGTGACAAAAGGCCAACAAGATCAAAGACAGATAAATATTACTTTTAAGGGCCTACAAAACAAAAAAAAAGTACCAAACGCATATTACAAAGGAAGATTTTTGTTTTTAAGTTAGTTCCACATTACTAGAAAACAGCTTCTGTAGCCAATGTCCCTAATGCATGTTTCTTCAGTGAGATACAACTTGGAAGTATTTTGGTTACAATGCTTTTGTTGGATGAAATATTCACAGTAAAGTGGAGACAATGTTGAAAGAGGTTGTGGAGTAATTTTTCTGACCATCTGTCTAAGTTCCTTACATCAAAGCATTTAAGCCACTATCTACATAGGATGCTTCCACAGCATCCTTTGATTACTGGCTTATTTGCATTCTGCCTGCAGTGTCTAAAGCCTTAGCATATACATTCACGTTCGGAAATAAAAGAACACCTTGAACAAATAAAGGCTGAATGTTCATATTCACAGCACACATACATTAGTACATTTGCCAAAAATTATTAGCGTTTGAAACATGTCAGCCCAGTATTAAGTTCAACATCATTATCACAGTGCACTGCCACCTAATGGTAAAATGTGCCTGTAGCTCTCATTGTCGTTATAAACCTAGGGTACTGGATCAGTGTGACTTGCGCAGACATCCAAGACACCTCATAGACATATGCGCTTAGTGTACCATCACATTAGTGAGTTTGAAAGATGGCAATTATTGGTATAAGAGAATGTGATGTATCCATCTGGAAAGGTTTTGCTCATGTGGGATGAAGTATTTTGGCAGTGCAATGGGTATGTGCAGAATGGTTCACCGAAGGTCATAGATTTGTCAGGTCCCACCACCCAGACCAACCTCTGAGTAGACAGACACCTCATCTGAATGATAATGCAATACAGATCTGCATCCTCCTCAGCTCTGGTGTAACAGTGGAAGAGTATAACACATTGTACACTACCTTTGACGAATGTGCAGAAACATGATAGATGGGTGTATGGAATGACAACATTGGGGACATGAATGGCATCAGATAGTGTTTTCAGGCAGACCTAGGCTCTATTTGTTTGAAAGTAATGACTGTATTTTGGTTTGCCACAGACAGGGGCAGCGGCATCACAGAGACTGCATTTGCAGAAGACATACAGCATCAACTCAAGGCTTTAGGGTGTGGTATGTTATTGGATACAACCAAAAATCACAGTTAGTGCATTGTCCAGGACACTGTGACCAGTGTGACCCATGTGAAAGATGTCCTGTGTCCTGTAGCTGTACACTTCCTGCACAGCACCACAGACACCATTTTTTCAGCACATGTTGCCACACAAAAATGTGCCTTCTTGGTGTCACAAGATATCAGCCTTTTACCTTGGCCTGTCAGATGATCAGGCCTGTCGCCAATCAAAAACGTGTGGGATATGGTGAAATGGTAGTTGCAATGCTGTGACCCAATGCGAACCATGACAGATGAACTTTGGAATCAGGCGAATGCAGCATAGGTGGCTATACCGCAGGATACCATCTTATACATGTCAATGCCATTACACATGGAACAAGTTATCAGGGCCCATGGTGGACACAGTGCCTGCTAGGCAACAAGACACATGCTAAACTGAGGTGACTGTAATGCTAATCATTTCTGCAGGACATACTAATGTACATGTCCTGTGAATATGAACGTCCTATCTCTAGTTGTTCAATGCATCTGTTTTTTTTTTTTATGAATATGAGTGTATATTCCACAACCAGCTAACAAACTTCCTAATTGAAAACAACCTGCTAGACAAATATCAAAAATTTCCATAAACATCACAGCACAACTTCGGCCTAAATAAAGGTATCAGATGACCCAAAGCCTGCTGCAGATGCACAGAAGCCAACTGTTATGGTGCTTCTAGGACTTAACCAACTTTGACATTTTACTTGCCAAATTTAGCTGCCTAAATTTCTCGCCAAGTTCAGTGCAATGGCTTCACTCGTACCTTACATCTCACCAGCAATACATCATATCTGGCTTCATAAGTCACAATGGAGGCAGGTAATATCAAGCACCTCCCAGGATTAGTATTGGGTCCTACATTCATTTCATTGAACTTAAACTATGTGTCATCAGTTTTGTTCTGTTGAAAACACTGTATGTATACTGATAACCTCCAGTTGCATCTAAGTGCAAAACGAATAAACCTGTAGACAGCTGTTTAGATCTCAGTACTCAATGTGTGCAGTATGTGCAGGACATAGGGTTAAAGCTCAACCTATCCAAAACCCAAGCACTACTGGTTAATTATTCTAGGATAATTAGTCCTAGTTATTGGATATCTCTACCATGTTTAACACTAAGTAGGAAAAATATTGACTTCTCCCCTTCAAGAAAGTGTCTAGGATTAATAATACGTAAATGAAAATCTAAGCTGGACTGAGCAAAAGAGCGATGTACAAGAAGGCATCAGCATCTCTCCATGTCCTACAAAAATATAAAAAGCTGTTCCCTCTTGACCTAAAAAAGGAATATTGTACAATGATGTATACTTCCAATTATTGGTTAAAACTATGTTATCCTGCAAGGTCTTTGTCAATAAAGCCCACAGCACCTGAAGCTGGTTATGAAAACTTCATTATATCTGTTTGATTTTTTGATCATATTTCACCATGTAGACAAGAACAGAGATTTCCACACTCTCTGTCTTCTGTACTGACATATCAACAAACACTGTCCCTCATATCTCTCCTCAACCACAACACTCTTATCTGAACAACATAGCAAGAACATCCTTTCCCATTAGCTCAAAATCTGTGCTGACCCACTTCATCATTCAGCACCTTCTCAAAGTCCTAATCATTTGCAGGAACCTAACTCTGGATTCACCTCCTACAGTATATCAGGGAACTGAATAACATCTCCAGCTTCAGAAGACAGTTAATGACACATCTACTAAAGGAACAGTAAGAATTACCATTGTCCCTGTACACACTTGTTACTCCTTGTTACTTGTACTCCTTCCTTTCTAAACAGGTGATCTTCTTTTCCCAGTATTCTTAGCTGGTGTGGTCTCCTTAAATTTCCTTTCCCCAGAACTCACTATATCGGAAAAGTTCAGTCTTGCACACCTATAAATTCTTCTTATATCTGCCACTATCACCACCACCATGAAGTCAGTATGGTGTACTCAAATTCTCTCTGCAGACACTCATATCAATTTAATATTATTTCTCATTTTAAAATTGTTATTTCTTAAGAAACCATTCTGTAAAAGATCCTGGTCCACTGTAAAGGGAGGCCTGATGATCCCAATCAGATCACATTAAATAAATAAAAGAATATTCTGTGAAAACAATTTGGAATATCCTGTTCTTTAGGTACAAGGCAATTAGCATCACAGATAAATAACTGGAAATCATAACATATCTTATGAGCACTAATTGTTCAAAAAATTTAACAGATATGAGTTACAGTAAAACTTGTTTTCTTTAGTTGTTTTACTTTATTAATACTTGCATTTTGTAGCCAACATTGCTAATGTATGCTTTTTTTAGGCACTCGACTCAGGCATAAGCTCTTTACAGTGCTAGTAAGGAGTGAAATTTTCACTTCCAATATTTCTCCACCAAATGGAGGAGTGGTTGTAGAGAAAATTTGCTGATGTCCAGGCTTATCAGTATGCTATCTCAAAGAACCATACTCTGTTCCTAAGTTTTAGAATACACAGTACATATGTCAAAGAACAATCAAGACCAAAAACTATTAAATAGTAGTCATAATACCACACATGAACTAATTTTCCAAAACATGGCTGACTATGTATTACAGGAGAACAATAGTTCCACTTTATTAATAACATGGGTTCATAGCTGACATAGCTAATTAATACTTGTTTGATTGTACTAATCTTTGAGGTAAGCAGATTAGAATCCTGATGATGGATGAAATTTTCATTGGCAGTATTTGGATGATATTTTGAGAAGAGGTGTTGGAATAAAGTTGCCAATCTTGGGTCCCTCAAGTTTACTACCTTAATTTCTATCCCTGAAATTTTAGGACAGTCTGCAGATGTGGCATGAAAGCAAACAATATCAAAACCAAATAAATAGTGATCCTAAAAACTTTCAAGAACAAATGCTCAAAAATTTTATAAAACCTTTGTAACAGAAAAACATGTTTTCTTATGTAGTTCCAAGACATTAAATGTGGTGCTACTACCCAGTCTTTGAGTAAGAGTAATGAGAAGTAGTATGGAAGCCACCCCAGAGCTCTATGTTAACAGCTGCAAACTTTTACATACCAGTGTGATGACATGCAGTTCACAATAACAGAGACACAGAGAGTTGTAGGGCAATGATAGCCAAGCTCAGCAGTAAACTGCAGTGCACAGCAGTAACTGTGTAGCAAGCAGGGCAATGTCACCACACCAGAACAAGTCTCTTGTTACATGAGTCATGACTAGGTACTGGGTTTTAGTCAAAGAAATGCAGACCAGAGGAATATTAATATGTCTGAACTTCGATGCAGGGGAGCACTTCTTATCAGCAGAAACTAGCAGCACCAAAACCACATGAACTGTGTTGGACAGCGAGGCAATTGGGCACCACCACCAGCAACCATGGGTTCAAGACCAAATCACTAAGTCATGCACTCAAGTCACTAAAACTAATTCTTAACTGCCAACAGATTTCCATTGGCCCATCCAGCCTACCACTGCACCATTGTACTCTTCAGAGTGGTGCCAGCTGGAGATCTTCGAGTCTGTCACTATGCTATTTGGTGACAGTAGAAGAGCTATTGTGTCTAAAGTACCTTTACTGTTGGATGATGCCATATTTTCGTTTTGCTCTGTTTGACTGCGAGGCTATGGCAAATAAGTGGTACTTGACAGGAGTTGAGTTGTGCTTATAAGTTCAGTGGGTGACAGGGGAATGTAAACAGTATTTTTTGAGAAGGAGTGAATAAAAACGTTTGTTTTCATGTGGTTGTTATGACTAGTATGGGTGTTATGAGTAAGAGGTGTGGTTCATTGTCGAGTATTGTGTAAGTTATGAACCGTGGCTAGTGATTCAGGAGGAGTATCTAAGTTTAGTCATTGTTTCGATCTATAGTACTAACTATGAGCAGCCACTCAAGTGAGGGTAATTAAGTTATAGTACTAAATAGTATGGTAGGTATCCTATTGTTTTGTGCACAGCAATGAATATGTTCTTGGTATTTAAACATGTAAGGTAGCGTGAAGTGCCAGCAAGTGGTCCTGTATGTTATAGTGTTTTTTTCTCTTGCTTATGACCGAATGTTGATAGCCCATTCATAGAATTTGTTGACTTGGGAAAAGAATTTAACAATGTCAAATGGTGCAAGATGTTCAAAATTCTGATAAAAATAAGAGTAAGTCTTAGGGAATGATGGGTAATATGCAATATGTACAGGGACCAAGAGGAAGCCACAACAGTGAAAGACCAAGAACAAAGTACTTGGAATTAAAATGGTGTATGACAGGAATGTAGTCTTTCACCCCTACTCTTCAATCTATACATTGAAGAAGCAATGATGGAAATTAAAGAATGGTTCATGAGTGGAATTAAAATTTGAGGTGAAAGAGTATCAGTGATAAGACTTATTGATGGCTTTGCAATCTCAGTGAAAATGAAGAAATAATACAGGATCTGCTGAATGAAATGAACAGTTCAATGTACAGAATATGGATTGCAAGTAAAATGAGGAAAGACAAAGTAATGACAAGTAGCAGAAATGAGAATAGTGAGACATTTATTATCAGGATTGGTGATCATGAAGTAAAGGAGTTCTCTATCTAGAAGCAAATTAACTCATGATGGACAGAGGAAGGAGGACAAGAAAAGCAGACTAGCACTGGCAAAAAGGGCATTCCTGGTCAATAGATGTTTACTAGTATCACACACAGGTCTTAGATTGAGGAACAAATTTCTGAGAATGTAAATTTGCAGCACAGCATTGTATGGAAGTGAAATATGGTGTGGAACAGAGGATAAATGAAGCACTTGAGATGTGTTGCTACATACGAATGTTGAAAATTAGGTGGATTGATGAGGTAAGGAGTGAGGAGGCTCACTGCAGAATCAGTGAGGAAAGGAATGAATGGAAAACACTGTCAAGAATAAAGAACAGGATAGTAGGATGTCTATTAAGATATCAGGGAATAACTTCCTTGGCACTAGAGGGAGCTGCAGAGAGTAAAAACTGTAGAGGAAGACAGAGATTAGAATACATTCAGTAAATGATTGAGAGCATAGGTTGCAAGTGCTACCTGAGATGAAGAGTCACAAGACTGTTGACTCAAAAACTTGGTAGGAGGTTATAATGTTGTGGTCAGTACCACAGATAGCAGTGTTGTTAGTACAGCAAGGAGCTATCAGGTAGGTAGTACTGGGAATCTTAATAGGTGAAGATAAGTTGCAAGTGGAAAAGATGGAGTGGCATAAGGAATTAAAAGCATTTGTTGCTGTGATGATGGAAATGATTTATCAGGAACCTCAAGAGTATAGGGAGGAGTTGTAGAGAGAACATGAGGAACAGATAATGGGAAGAACACCTCAGGACGTAAGGAAGTAAGGAAGACATTAATTATTGGGAGGATGGGAAGAAAGAAAAAAAAAAAAAAAAGGGAAAGCAGAGAGACAAGAAATGAAGGAAGCTGAAAGGGAGGAAAACAGGATTGTGGATAGGTTCCATGTTCCCGCAGAACATCTGACAACCACTGCCATAGTTGAACCTATTTGTCCCAATTAGTTAGATGAATTTTTTAGTGGGAACACTAAATTAGTGGTAGAAGGTGTCAAGATACATGTTCCTGGGAAGAAATGTGAGGCACAGAATAGTGATACTGTTGAAGTTAGGGAGAGAAATGTAGAAGTACCAGCTCTGATATCCAGTGGAATTGTAGACACTGGGCCAGACAGAACGAGCACGAGCTGTACTGAAGTGACTAAGTGTGGGGACAGGAACATGGATGATATTAGATTTTCAGATGATTATTTATTGGATTAGTGCATAAGTTGGTAGTATTTTTCCTTATGTTTAATAAATACAATGGATATATATAACAGTTACTTTAATTTTCAATAATATATCATCCTTCACAATTTGCAACAAGCTGCCACAGCTGGGGTAACTTTCTGATCCTGTATTTTGGAAATCACGTGGTTTTGAGGAGAATAATTCATCGAGCCACATTTGGAGAGCATTGTCATCCAGAAAGGAAGTGCCCTGAAGATTGTTTGACAGAGAGCAGAAATTGTGAAAATCTGAGGGGCAAAAGATCAGATGAATAAGGTGGGTGTGGAATGATGTCCTGACCCAACTCCTGTACTGTGGTTGTTCATCACTTTAGCAGACTGCAGGCAAGCATTGTAATGGAGTAGCATCACTTTATGCAGTCTGCCTCATCATTGTTCTTGGGTTTCATCTGCAAGATGCCTCAGTTGTTGACAATAAATGTCAGCAGTGATGGTTGCACCTCAGGGAAGCTGTTCATAGTTCACCAGACTATCACGCAAAACATTATCTTTCGTGGCCTTTCTTTTCCTTGTGTTCAAATGAAGACACAATTTCTCATCACCAGTAATGTTATTGAACAGGAATGATCAGTGTTGTTCACAAGCTAACTGATGATGAGCAAGCAGAGGTGCACTTATGGCCACCCACAGATTTTGGCTTCGAGTATGCAGTACCCATGCACCCAAATTTTGAACCTTCCCAATTATGCAAATGTCACACAATAGCTTTCAAGTACACTAATGTGGATCACTGTGGATTAATGAGTTTAAATACTCATCTAAATCTGAGGGTCCTCCAGATTGATGAGGGTCAAAACAATCCTCCTCAAAATGAGAAAGCCATTTTTTGCTGTGAATAATATGCCCATACATGGTGCTGGTGTTTCTGGCTGCTTATGCTGCTGTCACCCCTCTATTGAACTCAAACAGAAGAATATGTCAGAAATGTTTCGATTTCTCCACTTACCACTCCATTTTCTAGTACCCACAGCTCCACTCACTATCTCCAAATGACAAAATGACCATATGCACACTCAAATATCAGTAGTGAACTGCAAATAGAAAATAACAATTGATGAATAAACCCTTAGCAACAGGAATAGCAATGTGCAAAACCAAAACACTAAAAACTTCAGCATCAACCCAATACTAGCCTTTCAGCTTATTTACCATTCAGTTGTCTTCATCAATTTAAGTTGTACGTATACTTTATCTAAAAAGTTTTTAACATATTACAAATTGATAATTATCATTACATAATTTACATTCTACTATATCTCATTACATATCTACATCATAAATAAATGCCTGATCTTTTTCATTACGTACCTGCATATTTATTACAGAAATACACCCATGTTCTTCCAGTTTCACATTATGTTTGTGGTATATCTAAATTTTATATGAATGAAAAATTATAATATGATTATGCAGCTGTTACACTCTTATTTACTAGTAATTAGGGTTTTCTCCCTCATTCTACATACCCTTGAGGTTACTTTGAAGGAATTCTTCCACTGAATAATATGCCATATTTTTAAAGCTTATCTCTAACACTACCTCAGATATACTTGGAGCAACAATTTTTACCGATTATAGGAGTTTATTATACATCTTCAGATGCAGGTGTTTGTGGCTATTATGTATCAGTGACAACCTTGAATATGGTATGTCCAGCATGCAGTTGTTTCTGGTACGGTGCATATGTATCTGCCCCATCAGGTGATTGGTGTTTTCTTGAGGTCAGAGTGCCTGGGCTAAATGTGCAGGGAAGTGCATGTGCTTGTGACTTTTGTGTCATGCAGAGAGAACTGCAAACAATGTTGTTGTTTTAGATACTACAGGGAATATACAAAAATGTTTTGGTAGTTATGTTGTGGGTTTTGTGACCAAAATGGTACAGGAAAACACATTCTTTCACAAGCCAGATGAACAGAGTAAAAGGAAGAGAAGATGAGTTCATAGAGTGGATGATTAAGTCGACAGGGCTGAAGCTGTTGCAGAGAGTACACTAGAGGTTCAGAATTTGGCATGAGCACAAATATTGGGTCACAGCCTTATAAGGCAAGTAGCTGACATGCACAGCGAGCTGTTTACAGCGAAGATGCTGTCTGGTGTGCACAACAAGTATGGAGTGGGTTTAGGATGCAGCAAAAGCCTGAAAATAAATGTACTGACCAAAAGTGATGCCAAAGTTAACCTTCAGCAACAGAAAGCTGTTGCCAGTGCAGAGCTATCATGAAGTGAATCTAGTGTATAAGATCAACCTGTTTAACTGTATCAAAATACAGTAATTCACATGGTACAGTGTCAAAAGGCAGCAGGTACCAGGAAGTTGTTCTGAGAGAGCTAGAGCAGTGGAGATGAGAATTCAGTCTACAGTGAGCACTACACAAAAATGAATAAGTGGAACTACTTGTCAAAGTTTCGTGAATGGTAATGCTGTATGTGGTTTTCTTGTAAGGATAGTTTATGGAATATGTGGTCTTGAGAAGCATAAGGCGAACTGTTGTTGCAAGGACAAAGTTCAGAAACTGTTCCAAAACTAAGGGTTCAGAAGCCACCTGATAGATAGATAACATCTACATCTACATTTATACTCCGCAAGCCACCCAACGGTGTGTGGCGGAGGGCACTTTACGTGCCACTGTCATTACCTCCCTTTTCTGTTCCAGTCGCGTATGGTTCGTGGGAAGAACGACTGTCTGAAAGCCTCCGTGCGTGCTCGAATCTCTCTAATTTTACATTCGTGACCTCCTCGGGAGGTATAAGTAGGGGGAAGCAATATATTCGATACCTCATCCAGAAATACCAATTGTACAAGTTTAATGAAGCCAGACCATATTTGTGAAGTTGATGTGTTAAGGATAATTTATTGAGAAAGCCCCTCACTTCACGTCTACGCTCTCAAATGTAATATTGTTGTAAATCTTCACTGCTTGGTATTCCATTCCCATTGCATTACAGAACAGAGTTGCTGCTAAACTTAAAGAATTGCAAGACAGCTATTGCGCCCATACAATTTAGTCAGTGGGCAAGTCCACTGGTTTTAATCCCCAAACCTTCAGGTCGCACTCGCCTCTGTGTTGACGCGTATCTTCAGATACCAGTAGATGAAGAATCTCAAATCGTGTGTGTTGTGAACACTCATTTGAGCTTGTTTAAATATTTGCCGTTGCCTTTTGGCAGTGTTTCCACACCCGCCATTTTCCAACGGTATTTGGAACAGCTGGCTGCTCAAGTACCAAACTGTTCAAACGATATTGTCGTAGCAGGTCGCACACCTGAAGAACACATTGCAAATTTACGTACTTTGTTTCGTGTGTTATTTGATGCAGGACTAAAGTGTAGACTGGACAAAAAATAACTACTATTTTCGGTTCATACCGAATCCTACAGAATTCACAGCTCCATTGTATCGCTTGCGTCCAAAGAACATCCTCTTTGTTTGTACAGATGAGTGGCAAGAAGTTTTTATAAACTTGAACATTCATTGCTCAGTGACAGATGCTTGGTTCACTTTGATCTTGACGAACCAGTAGTATTGCAAGCTGACGCATTCTCATACGAAATCAGTGCAGTGTTTTCGCGCAGATTTGGAGATAAAGACAGGCCTATTGCTATCGCATCATAAGTGTTGTCCAAAGCTCAGTATAACAATTAACAAATACAGAAAGAGCCGGCGGGAGTGGCCGATCGGTTCTAGGCGCTACAGTCTGGAACCGCGCGACCACTACGGTCGCAGGTTCCAATCCTGCCTCGGGAATGGATGTGCGTGATCTCCTTAGGTTAGTTAGGTTTAACTAGTTCTAAGTTCTAGGTGACTGATGACCGCAGCAGTTAAGTCCCATAGTGCTCAGAGCCAAATACAGAAAGAGGCATTGGCTATTGTGTATGGTGTCACCTAATTCCACCACTATTTGTACGGCAGAAAAATCTACTTAGTAACGGATCACAAGCCATTGCAGTTCCTGTACGAACTGCCCAGAAACGGGAAGGCGGCGCGTGTGTCTGCTCCTGGAAACTGAAACGTTGGCCGAATGAAGTAGGAGCAGGTGAGGTAAAACATGTTGGTACTGCAGACGTGGGTGCGAGGCAATATCCTTCGTCGACTCGGAACATGCATGTATTTCATTTCAGCCCCAGGTGAATTGCAGAGCTGATATCACAATCAAATTGACCACTGTCATGTGTGTGATGATCCTTCTGTGTCTCTTCCCCCTTTTTCACGGACCCTGAGGACAGCGCGGCCACAAGAGCCAACATACGGTGTCATCACAACCTCATGGAGACGGAGCCTTCGCCTCCTCCGCCTCCCCTCGTCCTACCTACGGATCTGGACCCGCCCACGCCGAAGCGACCAACACATTCTACATCTTGGTATTGGCCTCAGGAGGTGGAAACGTACTCTTCTGGGCGTTTTCCGGGGGACGCCTCCACCAGAACGAAGGCCACAAGAGCCAACATACGGTGTCATCACAACCTCATGGAGACGGAGCCTTCGACCGACCTCCTTTCAGGACGACAACGAGACAGCAGCGTAGGTGAAGAGGACCTAATCGCCGTGCCCGATTGGTGGAGTCCACTTCAATAGCAGCTTCAACAACGTTAGCCACTTCGTTAGCCGACGCGTCGTAGCGTCTTCAGTCTCTATGTAGCTCAGATAGAGATCAGCAGTCACTGCAGTTCAGTTGGCATTCTAGGACCAGAGATGTTCCTTGTGTTTGGCTATTCTGAAGAAGACTGATTACCAAAGTTAAGTATTTGTACTTGTCTTGTTGTAATGAAACTCATTAACACGAGTTGTTTGATTGTTCGTCCATCGAACCGAGTATGCAGGATTCCTAGAAACAACAAAAACACTTGGACTTTCACCAGCGTTGCACACTGTCGTCAGATAGGGCACAGATCGTCGCATATCACACTTTAAAAGTTGGCAAGCCACCGACCTCCACATTCTGCGATGAAAAGTGGAAGTCCAACATCTTGTCACCTGCTTGTGCACTCACTGGCTTTCAGTCACTCTCGTTAGATGCTCACACCAGCAGCGCGCGAACGACCGACCACCTCCATCCTTTCCTAGACGCTTGTTCCCAGGCGCCGGGCCATAGCAATCTGCCCTTTGTCAAACACTGCCAAAGTCAGTTATGACAGTCGTTTCCCCATTTTGTGGCCCGTTCCGTCGCTAGAACGTTTTCTGATTCGTTTCTGCTGCGCAGGTGTCCTTTGCAGACAGACTCACGTCGTTACAACGCAACCGAGCGGCATTCAATCTCGCGGTGGGCACTGGCATTAATCTTTTGGTTCGTCAGCGTACGTCAAGTCAGACTTGGCTCTCGACTTCGTTGAAAATTCCTCTGTGTTTCGTTAAAAACTAGCTGTAGCCGAACGCACGTTGCTGTGGCTCAGACAGATTAAATGGGAAAGAACGAAAGGGAGCAGCATACGTTTTCAATAAGAATGGGAATTGGATATACATCCAAATCTCCTTCTCCCCCCGCACCCCTTGTCTCTGTCCATCTATTCCTCTCCCTCTCTTTGTCGATCTACACATCTTACTACCTTCTATGTCTATCTTCTCTTCTCTCCATCCCTCACTGAACTTGGGCCTTGTTCAGTCTTACTGCTAATTTAGATTCTGTAGTATTTCTAATCATAATCCGATAACCCATATAAACAACTTTTGTGTCTTCTGTGAAATCCGTCTGCGAAGAAAACGGTATAAGTTGCCAAAATTATACAGACGTTACTTTCGGTGAGCTTGATAAAAAATCTAATGAAATACCGTTGTATTCTGTTTTTTATTTTTATATTCCTAAAAGACAGATATTTGTAGGATATGTAGTAGACGCATCTCTGTTTACTTAGTCAATTGACAGAATGGTTCAAATGGCTCTGAGCACTATGGGACTTAACATCTGCGGTCATCAGTCCCCTAGAACTTATAACTACTTAAACCTAACTAACCTAAGGACATCACACACATCCATGCCCGAGGCAGGATTCGAACCTGCGACCGTAGCGGTCACGCGGTTCCAGACTGAAGCGCCTAGAATCGCTCGGTCACATCGGCCGGCAGACAGTTGACAGACACTGACATTGCTAGTGCATTACCGAAGTCGACGCGGCGGTCAGAGAAGGGTAACGGATGAGTCATAGCGATGTAAAGATTGTACGTATACAACGGCCGGCGGGGCGGCGAGGTGCTACCGAAACAAGTAATGTAAACAGTCGTTAGTTTGTCAAGAGCGGGTAGTTCGTTTTACGTAAAATAATGAATTATGTACAACCACATGTTTTATCTTTTACAACATTGCCATAACGAAGCTTGTGGTAGTAATGAGAAGCTAACATCGAATAAAAAGTGCTTCCCTTAATACAAACAAAATCCACTTTTTACCATGTAATTCGTTGTACATTAATTGCAGTCAACTGTTTGCTCTTTTTACTGCAATACCATAAAGAAATTAAATTCAGATTATCTTCCTTTTTTCAACAGTACCGTAACGAAAATGAAATGCCCATTACTTTGTTTCCTCTTACACCCACACTACAGTAAGTGTTCAAAAGGCTCAACGTTCGATTTGGCACATGTTTCCTTACGGCGAACCCAGTTTCGTCGCACTTGTTCACACACATACACATTTGGCTTTGTGGTACTGGCAGAATCGAAAATCCTCTGCGTAAGTTCGTTATTATTATTATTATTATTATTATTGCCGAGTATAAGTAAATTCGTTTATACGGCTTCAAAAGTAAAAATCCAGTGGATTGAAATCAGGCCGGCGTCCTCAAATGGTTCAAATGGCTCTAAGCACTATGGGACTTAACATCTGAGGACATCAGTCCCCTAGACTTAGAACTACTTAAACCTGAGTAACTTAAGGACATCACACACAGCCATGCCCGAGGCAGGACGAACCTGCGACTGTAGCAGCGGCGAGGTTAAGGACTGAAGCGCCTAGAGCCGCTCGGTCACAGCGGCCGGCTCAAGACTGCGTGCTGGGCATCGAAATGGCCCAAAAACGTGCTATCCATCGTCCTGAGGACAGCTGATTAAAAAATCTCCGTACTCTGTGATTTGGCGGGATGGAGCACTATTGTGGTTGAACCACAAGTTATGACGTATGGCTAACGGAATACCTTCTGATGTAGCTGGCAGCAATGTTTCCTCTAGAAAGATTCCGTAATTGTTACCAGTCAATAGTGGTGGTTAAAAAATAAGGCCCAGTAATGAAATAGTCGATTATACCCGTCGACACATTTACGGAAAAGCGGTGTTGAAAATATGTTGGTACAACTTGGCGCGGATTGCGTACCCTACTCGTGTGCATGTTATGGAAATAAGTTATTCCGTCACAAGTGAAACACGCTTAATCTGTGACGAGTATCCTGTTTACAAAATCCTGCTGCTCACTTTGTAACAGAAACCACTCAGAGAATTCTCGCCGCGGAGGGAACTCTTGCTCTTCCGACGCTTTTACACGTTGAATGTGGTAAGGCCGCAGTCGCTCCTCTTTCAAAGTGCGATGAACGACAATGCGCGATACATCAACTTGGCGGGCGATGCTTCGTGGACTCGGTCCAAAATTTGTTCCTCAGTTTCCAATGTACGTTCTTCGCATTCTGGGCCTCTGCCTTCAGCGCGGGGCAGTACGGAGGCAGTTGGTTGGTTGGTTTGTGTTATTGAAGGGACCAGACTGCTACGGTCATCGGTCCCTGTTCCCAAAACTTCAAACACCCACACAGTATGAAAACGGACAATGGAAATGGCAACAGACGACACAGGACAAGAAAGACTCAGACAGAGACCAGACAAAAGGAATTACAATCACACAGAGTGTGACAGTGGTTGGCCGACCATAGAGACAAAAAAGGAAAAGCCAACCACCTAGAAACACACTAAAAATATAATATAGTCGAAAATCGTAGGCCAAAGGCCAGACTCAAAACAAAAGAATGACAAACACTCAGATAAAGTGATAAAAGTCCCCTGCCCGAATAAAACGAAAACTAAGCCTGCCATGGCAGTGTCATCTGTTAAATGGGCAGGGAGCGTATCAGGCAGCGCAAACGTCCGTCTGAGCACAGCTAAAAGGGGAGAGGCCAACAAAATGAGGACCACAGTCAAAGCGGATCCGCAGCGACATAGAGGTGGGTCCTCACGGCGCAATATGTGACTGTGCGCCATCCGGGTGTGCCCAATGCGCAGCCGGCAACAGACTACGTAGGGCAGGCAGTATCTGTGAGTCTATGCAGATTAAATACGTACTCGTAAATTGTATTCTGTCATCATTTATTTAATAATAAAATTAAAGCATATCAGAACAGACAATACGTTTCGCATACAGAGTTCAATGCAAAATTTTATTTATACACTCCTGGAAATTGAAATAAGAACACCGTTAATTCATTGTCCCAGGAAGAGGAAACTTTATTGACACATTCCTGGGGTCAGATACATCACATGATCACACTGACAGAACCACAGGCACATAGACACGGGCAACAGAGCATGCACAATGTCGGCACTAGTACAGTGTATTTCCACCTTTCGCAGCAATGCAGGCTGCTATTCTCCCATGGAGACGATCGTAGAGATGCTGGATGTAGTCCTGTGGAACGGCTTGCCATGCCATTTCCACCTGGCGCCTCAGTTGGACCAGCGTTCGTGCTGGACGTGCTGACCGCGTGAGACGACGCTTCATCCAGTCCCAAACATGCTCAATGGGGGACAGATCCGGAGATCTTGCTGGCCAGGGTAGTTGACTTACACCTTCTAGAGCACGTTGAGTGGCACGGGATACATGCGACCGTGCATTGTCCTGTTGGAACAGCAAGTTCCCTTGCCGGTCTAGGAATGGTAGAACGATGGGTTCGATGACGGTTTGGATGTACCGTGCACTATTCAGTGTCCCCTCGACGGTCACCAGTGGTGTACGGCCAGTGTAGGAGATCGCTCCCCACACCATGATGCCGGGTGTTGGCCCTGTGTGCCTCGGTCGTATGCAGTCCTGATTGTGGCGCTTACCTGCACGGCGCCAAATACGCATACGACCATCATTGGCACCAAGGCAGAAGCGACTGTCATCGCTGAAGACGACACGTCTCCATTCGTCCCTCCATTCACGCCTGTCGCGACACCACTGGAGGCGGGCTGCACGATGTTGGGGCGTGAGCGGAAGACGGCCTAACGGTGTGCGGGACCGTAGCCCAGCTTCATGGAGACGGTTGCGAATGGTCCTCGCCGATACCCCAGGAGCAACAGTGTCCCTAATTTGCTGGGAAGTGGCGGTGCGGTCCCCTACGGCACTGCGTAGGATCCTACGGTCTTGGCGTGCATCCGTGCGTCGCTGCGGTCCGGTCCCAGGTCGACGGGCACGTGCACCTTCCGCCGACCACTGGCGACAACATCGATGTACTGTGGAGACCTCACGCCCCACGTGTTGATCAATTCGGCGGTACGTCCACCCGGCCTCCCGCATGCCCACTATACGCCCTCGCTCAAAGTCCGTCAACTGCACATACGGCTCACGTCCACGCTGTCGCGGCATGCTACCAGTGTTAAAGACTGCGATGGAGCTCCGTATGCCACGGCAAACTGGCTGACACTAACGGCGGCGGTGCACAAATGCTGCGCAGCTAGCGCCATTCGACGGCCAACACCGCGGTTCCTGGTGTGTCCGCTGTGCCGTGCGTGTGATCATTGCTTGTACAGCCCTCTCGCAGTGTCCGGAGCAAGTATGGTGGGTCTGACACACCGGTGTCAATGTGTTCTTTTTTCCATTTCCAGGAGTGTATAAACGATTTAGGAGACAATCTGAGCAGCCGTCCTAAGTTGTGTGCAGATGGTGCTGTAGCTTATCATCTAGTAAACTCGTCAGAAGATAAAAACAAACTGCGAAACGATTTTGAAAAGAGAGCTGTACGGTGCGGAAACTGGCAATTGACCTTAAATACTGAAAAGTGTGAGGTCATCCACATGAGTGCTAGAAGGAATCCGTTAAACTTCGGTTACACGGTAAATCAATCAAATCTAACGGTCGTAAATTCAACTAAATACCTAGGAATTACAATTATGGATAACATAAATCAGGAAGAACACTTCGTAAATGTTGTGGGAAATGAGAAACAAAGACTGCGTTTTATTGGCAGAACACTCAATAGATCTCCTAAAGAGACTGCCTACACTACGCTTGTACGTCATCTTATGGAATACTGGTGCTCGGTGTGGGATCCTTAGAAGACAGGATTAACGGAGTACATCGAGAAAGTTCAAAGAAGAGCAGCACGTTTTCTACTATCGAGAAATAGGAGAGAGAGTGTCACGGACGTGGTATTAGATTTGGTGTCTACATCATTAAAACAAAGACGTTTCTCTTCGCGGAGCGATCTTCTCACGAAATTTCAATCACCAACTTTATCCTCCGAATGCGAAAATATTTTGCTGACGCTGACCTACATAGGGAGTAACGATCATCATCTTAAAGGAAATTACAGCTCGTACGGAAAGATATAAGTGCTCGTTTTTTTCGCGTGCTGTTCGAGACTTGAATAATAGGGAATTAATAGAAAAGCTGTTTCAATGAACCCTCTGCCAGACCCTTAACTACGATTTGCAGAGTATTCATGTAGATGTAGATGGAAATATTACTGTACTTCGCTGCAAATGAACTGCAAAATAATCGAGTAAAAGCAGAGAATTATGATGATAACGAACTTTTGGTGAACAAGAACAAGTGTCGATCGTACAGGAAGTCTTCGTTGCGGAAAGCGTTCTTGATTAATTAGTACAGCTGCAACACCTCTTGCCTCGCCATAAATTAAATGAATATCAAATACTTCAGCGATAGTAAATCTCTCTTCCATCCCAATGTTTAACAGAGTTGCAATAAAAAAAAAAACTACACGAATCGACTGCTTACGTAAATGTGTCAACGGAGGGGGGCGAGGCAGGCACACCATATTGTTCTGATCCTGTTTACTGAATTCTCCCACTCTACTAAAAATGGTTCAAATGGTTCTGAGCACTATGGGACAACATCTGAGGTCATCAGTCCCCTAGAACTTAGAACGACTTAAACCTAACTAACCTAAGTACATCACACAGATCCATGCCCGAGGCAGGATTCGAACCTACGACCGTAGCAGACGCACGCTTCCTGACTGAAGCGCCTAGAACCGCACGGCCACTACGGCCGGCGCGCCATTCAAGGCCTAGGCAAAATAACTGCTCTTTGCGGAATCATCGCTGGATGGGCTACTTTCAGTAACTCTGACCATGGCGTGGGATTAGAATCAGTTCACAGATAAAATTTACTAACAATGGTGTTACAAAAAGTAAAAATACTACGTTTATTGAATACCAGTGGCATATTAAACCGCGTTTGACACGTGCAACTCTAAGAACGTTACGGATATTGTAAGTATAGTCATAAAGATTGACAAATAACATTCCCTGCGTGTATTAACTAGAGAGTAGGGAATCGTGTCCGGGATTCTACGAAGTGCAACGCTACTCGAGTTAACAATTAGTAATTGATGGTCTATAACTTATTATTGCTAGCTAGTGCTCGTTGTTTCAAAGTATGATAATCCGTTCCAATAATAGTAACAATAGTAACTAAGAAACTGTACCAAGTATGACTGGGTTATGCACCTGAGAAGGCTCTATGTTCGTAGAAATGATATAGCTGTGTGTATGTACAAACACTTTTCGTATAAGCCATTTTTGAACGCGAACCGTGTGCTACTCACTGGTATCCTTGAATGATCGCGTAAATGCATACAGTATCTGCACATTGAGGAGCTTCCCTCGTCTCCGATAGCAGAAAATGTAACACGCTGTTATTAATGATGAACTAGATAAGCACGAACTTCGGGACCTTGCTGTGACCACGCACTCGTATTTCTTGGCACTAGTCTATGTTCTTTGTGTTCGACAGCCAGGCGCCATCGGAAAGAAAATATCAGGCGTTGCGGTCCGATGTGGAAATTCTTGTAATTACTAGGGGTGAGCCGATCTGTTCAAACGATCACTTCAATCTCAGCCTCCGTTCCCGAAGCATGTAGAAGTACGAGTGCTATTGGTCTGAACTCAGATTTCATGCCACCTGTTTTCAGAAGCTTAATATTATGACGTTCAGTCTACATTCTATTGTAAATACGATGAGAATATTGTTTTCCTTCATGTGTCAGAAAAGAAAGGCTATTCTAATCAATATTTTCTGGGTGTGAAGAAACACTTTAGCTAAATTTGTGAACTCTCAGGATCTGAAGAGTGTAAAATGACTATAGAAGTGGGCGACTGTTATTGGGATTTCGATACTGTCCTTCGTGCTTTGCTAGTACTTAACTGCGATCGTCGGCTATTCGCATATCGCAACTCCTGCGTGGCGCGTAGTAGCGGAGAGTTTGGGTCTACCTACCATCACTTAAACTGCCGACCCCGGAGAATCACTTTTAAAATCAAGAACATCTGGATTAGATCGGATTATTTTGCTGGAAGCATATGTGCGGTCTCTTGGCGGTAAGCTGGCCAACAACGCCAGCGTGCGATTGCCCCGTATCTGTCAGCAGCTGTGTATGTACAGGAGAGCATTTGCTGATAGTTTTTTTAGTACGATACGTACGAAACTACTTACGCGCCTGTTCTCATTTAGTGAATTTCAACTAACTACACTACTCGACTATTGTTACGGAACAGACACATTGTTGGACAGGAATAATAATAGACAATAGTGGACAACATGAAATACAGTACAATACAGAGAGGTGGAGTGATATATTTGTAACGAAAAAGAGTACAGATTTCACCACACGAGAAAGCAAGGTAACAGACATAAATAATGTTCATGTTTGACACAGATCGGGCTCCCAACATAAAGGTCGATATCGGAATCTCAGTGAGGAATACGCGCTTCATGCACACTAATGCACGTTTGGCACCTGTTACACATACTGACTACCAAACTGTTGGGCAGTCCAAGGGAGATATTATCCAATTCCTCTCTCAAGGCAGTTTTCAGTTCTTGTTCAGTTCAAGGCGAGGGTTCTTCCTTGGGAAAACACCTAGCAAGAGCATCCCAGGCATGTGTTGAGGGGTTTAGGTTCGGGAAGTACGCAGGCCATTCCATACATTCAATATCTTCACTTCCTGTGTGTCCTCCTCCTCAGCGATTGTTGCTGTTGAACGCGTAGGCCTTACCGATGACGTCTACGAAAATTCTGCGGTGTGTAACGTTGTGTAACTGATGGCCTGAATCTTTCTGAACCACTGGTGCTACCTCAAACCAACATGCTCCCTACATCAACGAATTCTTTCTTGACGATGGCGTGATGGAAGTGGATGCTTTTAACAGGCTTCCGAGCATACGCACCAGCCTGATTTAATCGCCGCGAAATGGTTCTGTTAGGGATACGTGTGTCGGTAGCGGTTCCACGGTCTGCAGCTCTCTGTCTAGGAGTGAGATGTCTGTTCCTTTTTACTACTAGAGCTGCGTATCGATCCTCTTGCAGTGTGGAAGTCCGTCTACGAACTCCGGCATGCTTACGCACAGCATTTCCACATTCAGCGGCCTTTTTAAAATGCGAGATGACACTTTTGGGGCATACCCACGACTGTCACCATAGTAGTGACACCTTGACTGGTTTCGAGTCATCTCACTGCTCGTCCATGATCATCATAGTCGTCGTCGTCGTCATCATCTTCAACATCATCTTCAAGTATAACGCCTTTTGGTCTGTTACGTCTCAGAATTATTCACGGCATCTCTTTAGCGGACGTCCAGTGTACCTCCTTCCATTTGGTTTATGCTGCATTGCCACTTTAGTTACACTATCATTAGAGATACAGTACATTGGCCAGGATCTTTCCATATCAGTCGGTATTTTTCAGTTATGTTTGTAATAGGCTCAACACTTAGTTCTTGCCGGCCGCTGTGAACGAGTGGTTCTAGGCGCTTCAGTTCGGAACCACGCGGCTGCTACAGTCGCAGGTTCGAATCCTGCCTCGGGCATGGATGTGTGTGATGTCCTTAGGTTAGTTAGGTTCACATAGTTCTAAGTCTAGGGGACAGATGACCACAGATGTTAAGTCCCATAGTGCTTAGAGCCATTTGAGCCATTTGAACTTAGTTCTTGTCTAATATCAGCAGTTCTTTTATGTTTCAACAATGAATATTCCGCTACAAAGCAAAGGGACTTCATCTATGATGATTCGATTCTTCGTAATTGATCAGATGTTAGGGTGCAACATTCGCTACCATACAGCAGCAAAGATAAAGCTGTTAGTCTGTAGAGTTTAATTAATGTTTCTTTCCGTACGTTTTGTTTTACTGTACGTTGTATATTTTCACAGGAATATCTTAGTCTGGACAATTTTAGCTCTACATTATCTGACTTAGGAAATTTAAATTCGCACCTTCAATATTTAACCTCTTTTACTTGTTCAATTATTTGTCCATTTATAATAATTTTGGCAGTTATGAGTTCCAGACTTTGAAAAATCATTTCTTTTGATTTTTCTGTTGATATCCTCATGCCTTATTTAGTCGCTATTTGTCTCAATTTGTCTGCTGAAGTTTGAACCTTTGTGAATGAGATGACCAGTGTGGCTATTAAGAAGGGTGAGGGGTAGAGGGCAACTTCGTCTGATTCCTTGATTGATATCGCCACATTCTGCCCCCGTCATTACGTATCCTTATTTTATTATTTTTGCATAATGACTGAATAGCTGTAATCAGATGTGCTGGAACTCCCAGTTCCTAAAGTGATTCCCATGACATTTTCAGCTTTACCTTGTCAAACGCCTAGCATACTAAAACGTAGTAAGCTGGCAACCTAAATTCCCTTACTTGTGCCAAAGTGAAAAGATAATCAGAACATGGTCTACCGTTTCTAAACCCGCTCCATTTCACTACTGGTAAGCAAATGATATTTTTCAAATATGTGGCCGAACAGTTCAGAATGTCACACTATTCGGTCCCACAACAACCTAAGTCAAACACGCATGAACTGTCGAATGTGTACAGAGCGTATTTACAGACAACCGAATTTCTCCAGGTGCAATAAATGTGAAGGATTACTCTGGACACTTGTATAAACATTTCACCCACCCCTCTCCCTCAAACTTCCCGATCACACCAGGACGCCTAGGTGAACCCTCAAAAGTAAGTCAAATCTGGGAAACCCGGACGTGTGACAACCGTGTCATGAGATGTCAGGTGTTGCTTGAATTACTCATCTACTTTCTCACACTTAACGTTGTTGTATAAGTGGTTATATAATTTCTCTAGTTTCCACAACGTTTCCTATTACTTCTTACCTGCATCGTCTGAGTTTCCGCTTATTTCTCAGTAAGGTAATGTAATTTTACTGCTTCCTTTCCAGTTTACATTT